>NW_026571018.1:33961003-34255633 GCF_026225935.1 Boleophthalmus pectinirostris | reverse complement strand
TTCCTCTCTTTTTCTCCCTCTCTCTCGCTCCCTCCTATTTTCCTCTTCTCTCTCTCTCTCTCTCTCTCTCTCCTTCCTTACTTTCTCTCTCCCTTACTCTCTCTTCTCCTCTCTTCTCCTCCCTCCTCCTCTCTCTCTCTCTCTCTCTCTCCTACTCCTCTCTTTCTCCATCCTATTTCTCTCTCTCTCCCTTCTATTCAGCTCTCTCTCTCTCTCCCCCTTCCTTCCACCTATCTCTCTCTCTCCTATTCCTCTGTTCCCCCATTCCGCTTCCCCTCTTATTCCTCTCTCTCTCCCACTCTTTCTCCTATTCCTCTCCCTCCCTCCCTCTTATTCCTCTCTTTTTCTCCCTCTCTCTCGCTCCTATTCCTCTCTCTCCCACTCCACTCTCTCTCCCCCTCCTATTCCTCTGTCTCTCCCTTCCTCTGACTTCTCTCTTCCTCCCTCCTACTCCTCTCTATTTCTCTCTCTCTCCCTTCTATTCGTCTCTCTCTCTCTCCCTCCCTCCTCTCTCTCTCCTGTATCATCCATCCCTGTCCTGTCGTCTGTCTCTGTGTGTTTCTGCAGACCATCACCGGGACGAGTCGTGACAACTCTCGTCTGATAAACCAGCAGAACACATGCCCACGTTCTCTGGCGCAACTTTATCTCCACATCCGCTGTGGTCTTCTGGTCCCGTCCTGTCCTGAACTAGTTTTATCGTGCCAACAATCTGTTTTTGTTTTGTTTTTTTCCCCCAACAATTCCCAACAAGCACGCAGACTACACTAAAGCACAATACACATCACAACATTATCAATACTGCAAGAGGTTAAAGTACATCAGAATAACATTGTGCCAGATTTTTACTGTCTTAAATAGGGCTGGGTATCATTCAGAAGTTGCCGATACGATAGATATCTCGATACAGTGCACTTTCGATTCGTCTATTTCAGTCATCTCTTGTATGCTGACGATTTAGTTGTCCTGTCGCTGTATAGTGCAGGTCTACAGCAGCTGGTGAGAGTCTGTTCAGAGCTGTCTGGTTCGTATTTATTTGTTGTCCTGTCACCTGCTGCCCTTTGTGCTGTGTCCAGTGTCTCTGTTGTGCAGTCTTGATTTTGATTTGTCATTAAATATTTTTGAAGCAGTCCTGCGTTTTGGGTCCTCCCTCTGTTTCCACGTGACACGGGATGCAGTATGATATAAAATATAATTCAAAAAAGAGTGTTGTTATGATTGGCAGGTCTAAGGAGGATCAAAAGTTAAGCCTTCCCTGTTTTTATTTAAAAGAGAATCAGCTGGCTCATGTAACAAAAACAAAATACTTGGGCCATATTATTAGAAATGACTCCTGTGACGATGATGATGACGTCCAGTGTCGGTGCTGCAAACTGTAGTCACAAGCAAACATGCTGGCACGCAAATTCCACATGTGTACAAATGATGTCAAATCGCCTTTTTTTTTCGATCATACTGTACCCCACTGTACACAGCTCAACTATGATGTCATTACAGCAAGATTAAGGTGGCATATAACGATGCTCTCAGAATTCTGCTAAAGACTCCAAGATGGGAAAGTGCTAGTGCTTTGTTTGTGACTGCAAATATTCCCACATTCCAGGCTCTAATGAGGAACCTCATGTATACATTTATGTGTAGGTTAAATGAATCAAGAAATGGAGTCACAACATGCTTGACTGATATTAAGGAAAGTGACGCCCAATATTACGCTGACATCTGGAAATATTTGAAGAGCAAGCTATATGTATTTTAATTCTACGGACCTTACCGACACTATAGGTTTTTTCTGTGTGTGTGTGTGTGTGTGTGTGTGTGCTGGTGGGTTTATATATGAATGTAGTGTATTGGTGTGTGTCGATTGCGTTTGTACGATTTGGACCCTGAGTCTGTAAATAAAGTTATATATTTCAAAATGATATGATACGGTTCAAAAATAATAAAGGCTAAATTATGGCTGTGACACTAAAAGTCTTTGTTAAACCACGTCTTGTGCAAAGTTCATATGAAACACAAACATTTTAATCCTCAAAACTGTGAAAATGTCACATGTGTTGCATGAATGAGTTTCCTTCCGCCAAACAAGCAACAAAACTGTAGCTCTGTAACAAAACAATTGAGTAAAATATACTAAAATGAGAGTTTCTTACATCAGTTACTTGAGATGGGGGCATTAGAGGAAACGGAGCAGCCCAAGAACATAGAGAAACATCCTGCACGCCGTCTTCCTTGCAAATTGTGAGATTTCAGGAAAACGTGCAACGTTTCGGCACTAGGCCTTCATCAGGCGAACAGGGACTCAAACTGTGATGCCGAACTAAACAGGAGGAACCAGGGTCTAAACTAAACCTGACAACACTAAACCATAAACAGGACTAAACCAAACTAACTGAATGAGACTAAAAGACTTAAACAGGACTAAAACAGACTAAACAGGTCTCAGGACTAAACAGGACTAACCAGGTCTAAAACAGGACTAAAACAGGACTAAACCACTAAACTGAAAAGCAGAACTAAACAGGACTAAGCCACAATTAAACCAGGACTAAACCAAGACTAAACCAGTCAAAACAGACTAAATCAGACTAAACTAAACCAACAAAACCAGACTAAACCAGGTCTAAACTAGGTCTAAAACAGGACTAAACCAGGTCTAAACTAGAACTGAATGAGGACTAAATCAGGACTAAACCACAACTAAACCAGGTATAAAACAGGACTAAACCAGGTCTTAAACAGGACTAAACCAGGTCTAAACTAGAACTGAATGAGAACTAAATCAGGACTAAACCACAACTAAAGCAGGACTAAACCAGGTCTAAAACAGGACTAAAACAGGACTAAACCAGGTCTAAACGACTGAATGAGGACAAAAGCAGAACTAAATCAGGACTAAGCCACAACTAAACCAGGACTAAACCAAGACTAAACCAGGTCTAAAACAGGACTAAACCAGGTCTAGACTAGAATTGAACCAGGACAAAACCAGACCTAAACCAGGACTAAACCAGGACTAAACCAGGACTAAACCAGGACTAAACCAGGTCTAAACTAGAACTGAACTAGGACTAAACCAGGTCTAAACCAGGCCTAAATCAGGTCTAAATCAGGTCTAAACCAGGTCTAAATCAGGATTAAATTAGGACTAAATCGGTCTCAGTCCCGGTCTCAGTCCCAGTCTCAGTCCCGGTCTCGGTCCTGGTCCCGATGTCAGTCTTGGTCTCAGTCCTGTTGTGGTTCCGGTCTCAGTAGTGGTCTGGTCCCGGTCTGGTCCTGGTCTCAGTCCCGGTCTCAGTGCCGGTCTCGGTCCCTTTATCAATTTCAATATCACTTTATCACTTATCAGTTTTTTTTCTCCATTATTTTTTAAACACAAAATCAAAAACTGGAAAAAACGAATTATCCAATTTTTCATTTTGGTTTTGGAGACAAATAATGAAGATAATAGCTGGTTTTTGGTTTTATTTTGAAAACGAATGAACGAACGACACACAGATTCGACCTCTGTGGTTGACGTCCCGCTCCTTCAGTCCACTTCTTTAACGTCTGTGATCAGAAAACCGTCAGTTATCCACGCTCATATATTTTCTCACATTGTTCAACCACATTTACCATCTTCTCTGACCTCGTGGCGACCGTTGCTATGACAACGTCGACCACCAGAACCACTCCTTTTGTGTTTATCTGCGGGCCAGCTCAGCACTATCCATCAAGTGTCCTCTCCTAGCTCCTAGCGTGCACATGTAATACGACTAAGTGTTTCCTTGTGTCCTTTCGGGCAGCGCGTGTCTTTTCACGTTCACTGTTTTCTGTAATAGATCACAGATGACAGATGGGAGAGCACATGCCAGGAGCTCACAGATAGTGTCCTTGGAAACTGATCTGTCATAACTGTAAATACATAACATGACCATAATTTACTTTGGACTGTATAAACACATAAGCAGAGGAAGGGACTTTAAAGATGCACTGTGTAACTTTTCGATTGGGGGACATTAAACAGCTCTACTTTACCATTTATTCAATTACAGGTGGTTTTAAGGCAAAAAACCCCCCCAAAAAAAACAGGCATTCTGATTGTGAGTGGGTCGCCTCTCCACAGATCTGACCTGTAACTTGGTCTCGTTTAGGGATTTGACAAAGCAGAAGTATAAGTACTAGTGTATTAGTGGTAGTGGTAGTGGTGCCAGTGGTAGTAGTAGTAGCAGGTAGTAGTTGCAGTAGTAGTGGTAGTATTAGTAGTAGTGGTAGTAAATGGTGTAGTAAAATGGACTTGGGAATTCAGCTTCATATTAAATTCTTGTGAGGGACTTGACAAAGCAGAACATTACCTTAAAAGTATAAATTATAGTAGTAGTAGTAGTAGTAGCAACGGTAGCAGTAGTCTCCATGAAGATAAAAAGACAGAATACCATACTCCATAATGCATATGTAAGAAATAACTGACCCTGCTCACTGTAAGAATGCATGTTTAATATTAACATTGCAGAGATGGACTTGTGCTTTGTTTCTTTCACAAATGTTGGAGGGAGCAGTCGTGGGCTGTCAGGGAATGCAAGGTCTTCTCTGCAGGCCTAAAAAAAATATCTGAATGACAGACTGATGTTAATTATATTATTATTAAATTATTCCAAATGGTCCGTCTGCTTCCTTTCAGAACTTTTCCGATGCTTGTGCTGCTTCCACACATGCATTTTCATATTAAAGCATTTGACCAATCGCATTTCAGACGTTACTTGTTGCTAGGCAGAGTGTCCCTGACGCCTTCACAATCCGTTCTGCAGGCCCTCCAGCACTAAATGCATGTCCATGAAACTGTTGCTTCAACCAATCAGATTGTGAGTTGGTATCGCCAGAATGTATATTAAACTTAAATGATTCACCCACATTCACATTCATAATACACATTCACCAAGACAGGGAGGTCGAGTTACACCACCATCTGCCAAAGGATCGTGAACGCCTGGACTAAGGATCAGTCTCAAGTGTCGTCCGTTTGTTTCGCTTAATGTGTCTTAAAATTTTAGTTTAGTTTAGCAGCGTACGACATCACCGGATTCAGACCCACTGACTGGACAGTCAGAGAGCGAACCAGCCAAAGCAGCAAACTGCATCTGTAGCGGCTACGCCAATCCAAATGATTATTACTTATTCTAAGTACAAGTATAAAGTAAAGAAGTAGTAGTAATAGTATTAGCAGTAGTAGTAATAATAGACATAGTAGTAATAGATGGTGTGGTAGAATGGACTTGAATTGAAGCCTCATATCGGATCATAATATATTATATTGGATATAATTTAACCAAGTAGAACATGCCATTCTTGAAAGCACAAGTACAAACTAGAAAATATAATATAATATAAATTGCGATAAAATCAGTCTTCTGGATCAGATCCGGATCAGCCTTTGGAATATGAAAGAGGATCCCATTGTCCATCCCTGAGTCAAATTTCATGGGGTTTGGTCAATAATTAACCGAGATATTGAGAAACAAAATTTTTGGCCCCATTTACCACAATGTTAACTAAAATTTCAAAGTGATCCAGAATCCAGGATTTCTTCCGGATCACCCCCAAAATGAAATCAGTTCTTCCTTTTCACATTTCCAACAAGTCCTGAAAATTTCATCAAAATCGGTCCATAACTTTTTGAGTTATGTTGCTAACAGACAAACAAACAAACAAACAAACAGACAAACGCCGGCAAAAACATAATCTCCTTGGCTGAGGTAATTATAGCACTACTACTAGCAGTAATAGTAGTAGTAGTAGACGATGGTGTGGTAGAGCAGACTTGAATGAAGCCTCATATTGAATTCTTGTGAGGGATTTAACAAAGCAGAACATTCTTGAAAGTACAAGTATAAAGTATTACCACATGACATCACAAGTTGTAACAGTGTTTTCCATTTGACAGAAAAAACCAAACATGCAGGATTTGTGCGTTAAATATTTGTGAACGTGACACAATCAAACACAACTCCAGATGTGTGTGTGATGAGGAAATAAGATTATAACAGATCAGAAAACAGCGTCAAATGGGCCCTTATAAACACAAACAAAATTCAACTATCTACGACATCGGACCCACACTTACCCTTGCCGTTTACCATCTCGCTCCTCCACAGATCCACGGTGAAACAGCTCAGGTTTTAATGTTTTTTATCTACACTTATAAGATAGGCAGCACCCAAAGGTCAGGGGCGTCTTAATGCGCAGAGGCCTTCTTAAATTTATCCCCCTCCATGTGTCGTACTCCGGCTGCTCCTCTCATTACTATTCTCCCCAGAGCCCATTACTGCAAATGGACTTTATGGGTGATCCTTACAGCGGTAGCATTAAGGTAATTGTGAGTGTGTGTATGCGTGTGTGTGTGTGTGTGTATGTGTGTGTGTGTGTAACAATAAGAATAACAGTGGAAGGAAATGAGGGAATCCATTTGTGCAGTCCCAGATGTATTGAGGATTGTATTGGAGCACGAGGCTAAGAGAAGGTAGTAGAATGAACGGACCTGAATGATTTGACTAAGCAGAACATTACATTCTTAAAAGTACAAGTAAAGTAAAAGTAGTAGTTGTAGTAGTTGTAGTAGTAGGTGTTGTAGTAGTAGTAGGTGTAGTAGTAGTAGTAGTAGTAGTAGTAGGTGTAGTAGTAGTAGTAGTAGTAGTAGTTAGTAGTGTAGTAGTAGTAGTAGTAGTAGTAGTAGTAGTAGTAGGTGTGTAGTAGTGTAGTAGTGTGTGTAGTAGTAGTAGTAGTAGGTAGTAGTAGTAGTAGTAGTAGTAGTAGTGTAGTAGTAGTAGTAGTAGTAGTAGTAGTAGTAGTAGTAGTAGTAGTAGTGTAGTAGTAGTAGTAGTGTAGTGTAGTAGTAGGAGTAGTAGTAGTAGTAGTAGTAGTGTAGTAGTAGTAGTAGTAGTAGTAGTAGGTGTAGTAGTAGTAGTAGTAGTAGTAGTAGTGTAGTAGTAGGTGTAGTAGTAGTGTGTAGTAGTAGTAGTAGTAGTAGTAGTGTAGTAGTAGTGTAGTAGTAGTAGTAGTAGGTGTAGTAGTAGTAGTAGTAGTAGTAGTAGTAGTAGTAGTGTAGTAGTAGGGTAGTAGTAGTAGTAGTGTAGTGTAGTAGTAGTAGTAGTAGTAGGTGTAGGTGTAGGTGTAGTAGTAGTAGTAGTAGTAGTAGTAGTGTAGTAGTAGTTGTAGTAGTAGTGTAGTAGTAGGTGTAGTAGTAGTAGTAGTAGTAGTAGTGTGTAGGTAGTAGTAGGTGTGTAGTAGTAGTAGTTAGTAGTAGTAGTGTAGTAGTAGTAGTTAGTAGTAGTAGTAGGTGTAGTGTAGTAGTAGTAGTAGTAGTAGTAGTAGTAGTAGTGTAGTAGTAGGTGTAGTAGTAGTGTAGTAGTGTAGTAGTAGTAGTAGTAGTAGTGTAGTAGTAGTAGTAGTAGTAGTAGTAGTAGTAGTAGTGTAGTAGTAGTGTAGTAGTAGTAGTAGTAGTAGTAGTAGTAGTAGTGTGTAGTAGTAGTAGTAGTTGTAGTAGTAGTAGTAGTAGTAGTGTGTGTAGTAGTAGTAGTAGTAGTAGTAGTAGTAGGTTGTAGTAGTAGTAGTAGTAGTAGTAGTAGTAGTAGTAGTAGTAGTAGTAGTAGGTGTAGTAGTAGTAGTAGTAGTAGTGTAGTAGTAGTAGTAGTAGTAGTAGTAGTAGTAGTAGTAGTGTAGTAGTAGTAGTAGTAGTAGGTGTAGTAGTAGTGTAGTGTAGTAGTAGTAGTAGTAGTAGTAGTAGTAGTGTTGTAGTAGTAGTAGTAGTTGTAGTAGTAGTAGTAGTAGTAGTAGTAGTGTTAGTAGTAGTAGTAGTAGGTGGTAGTAGTAGTAGTAGTAGTAGTAGTAGGTGTTGTAGTAGTAGTAGTAGTAGTAGTAGTAGTAGTAGGTTGTTGTAGTAGTAGTAGTAGTAGTAGTAGTAGTAGTAGTAGTAGTAGTAGTAGTAGTAGTAGTAGTAGTAGTAGTGTAGTAGTAGTAGTAGTAGTAGTAGTGTGTAGTAGTAGTAGTAGTAGTAGTAGTAGTAGTAGTAGTAGTAGTAGTAGTAGTAGTGTGTTGTAGTAGTAGTAGTAGTAGTAGTAGTAGTAGTAGTAGTAGTAGTAGTAGTAGTGTAGTAGTAGTAGTAGTAGTAGTGTAGTAGTAGTAGTAGTAGTAGTAGTAGTAGTAGTAGTAGTAGTAGTAGTAGGTGTAGTAGTAGTAGTAGTAGTAGTAGTAGTGTAGTAGTAGTAGTAGTAGTAGTAGTAGTAGGTGTAGTAGTAGTAGTAGTAGTAGTAGTAGTAGTAGTAGTAGTGTGTAGTAGTGTAGTAGTAGTAGTAGTAGTAGTAGTAGTAGTAGTAGTAGTAGTAGTAGTAGTAGTAGTAGTAGTAGTAGTAGTAGTAGTAGTAGTAGTAGTAGTAGTAGTTGTAGTAGTAGTAGTAGTAGGTGTAGTAGTAGTAGTAGTAGTAGTAGTAGTAGTAGTAGTAGTGTAGTAGTAGTAGTAGTAGGTGTAGTAGTAGTAGTAGTAGTAGTAGTAGTAGTAGTAGTAGTAGTAGTAGTAGGTGTAGTAGTAGTAGTAGTAGTAGGTGTAGTAGTAGTAGTAGTAGGTTGTAGTAGTAGTAGTAGTAGTAGTGTTGTAGTAGTAGTAGTAGTGTAGGTGTTGTAGTAGTAGTAGTAGTAGTAGTAGTAGTAGTAGGTGTAGTAGAATGGACTTGAATAAAGCTTCATATTGGATTCTTATGAGGGATTTGACAAAGCAGAAAGTACAAGTTCTTAAAAGTACAAGTATAAAGTGAAGAAGTATTAGTAGTAGTTGCAGCAGTAATAGTAGTAGCAGCAGCAGCAGCATAACTAGCAGCAGAAGTAGTAGTAGTAGTAATAAAATGGCATATTGATTTTGCATTGTAAATCAATAAAACGAGACGACAGAGCGGTTAACACTTTCACCTGTCAGCAGTAAGGGGACTGACAGGGCCTTTCAGGGTGGGGTTTGCATGTTCTCCCTGTGTCTGCTCTGGTTTCTCCTTCCTGAGCTTGACATGCTGATAGAAACACGATCTTGCTGCACTAATAACTTGATCTGTGGATTTGTGGAAATATTAATAGCGGCACACTCACCACTAAACCAGTATAATTTAAAAAAAACAAAACACTAACTATTGCATGTGGAAGGCAAAGTACAACAAATTTACTCTCACTCTTTCATTTTTGTCTCATTCGCCTAATTCGTTTGCCGTTTTTACACAGTTTTCCTTGTCAAAACCTGTGCTTGTGTGAATTCCAGAACTCCAAAAATCAGACAACAGATCAGATTTCTGGTTTGCATGTTCGGGCTTCAAGATAAATCGCAATCAAAACTCAATTTGAATGTGCACGTTTAGAAAATTTGTACAGATATACAGATGTAAGGCCACAATGGAATAGAAAAGAACGTACCGTATTTTTCGGACTATAAGGTGCACCGGATTGTAAGGCGCAATATCAATAATGTTGAATTCTCTCGTCTATTTTCATACATAAGATGCACTGGATTTTAATACACATTAAGCGAAACAAACGGACGACACTTGAGACTGATCCTTAGTCCAGGCGTCCACGATCCTTTGGCAGATCGTGGTGTAACTCGACCTCCCTGTCTTGGTGAATGTGTATTATGAATGTGAATGTGGGTGAATCATTTAAGTTTAATATACATTATAATATACATGAAGTAATAATGTGTTTAAACTAGCTTTGCACACATTTGTTTATATTTTACAGAAGCAAAACTTAAAACCACATTTGTATAAACTATAAGTGCTGAAAAAACAGTTCACTCTTTGTGCGCTGATGCGGTTCAGCTTCAGTCGGACTAAAGGACATGACTCAGAGGAATATGTGTGTTCTTTCTGTGACAAGGCGACGGCGGCCGTGAGCATTGAGTCAACACAGAGCTATACTTCGCCCTTTACACTACAAGGCTCCTGACTACAGTAGATGTAATGCTCTGACAATCCATCAAGCGGTGCAGCTTTGTAGTTTACCAAAGTCATAATAAAACATTTTGACAGATTTTTTAGCGCCGTGTACCACATAAAATCAGTTCGAGGTCAGTACGCACTAGGGATGGGCATGATTAATCGATTAATCGATAATTGATCATTAAGAATTTCATTGATTACGTTAATTTTAATCGACAAACCGAATGTAGGTTGCTGTGCGTAGCGTGACCAAACAGGGGTCCGTACATGTAGCTCTCTGCACTCAGAAGGAGCGAGCAAACACAAACATTCGGTCAGCCTGCAGCGTGCCGAAGCACAAATGTGTATTTAACGATGATTTGTACAAGAAATTCCATGCTTTCTGTTGCGTTCGGGACAAGTGTGAGTCCATGTGCACAGTGTACAAAGCAGCACATATGTTTCGGTGTCCAGTGGGAAAAAGCTTTACCAGGTGAGAGTCGCTCAATGTCGATGACGAGTCTCCACCTCCCTCCCCCCGTACGGTGTCCTGGTTTTGACAAACGCAAATCTGGTCACACTAACCTGTATTCCACTGAGTCGTGTCTTTTAATCCTACAGAAACTGACTGCATCAGCGACACAAGAGCTGTAGTTTTATCTTCACTTAGTTTATGCAAATTAGCGATGCGGTTTTAAGTTTAGTTTCTGTGAGAGTTGAGCAAACCTGAATTAAACACATTATAATGTCAAACGGGCTGATGTGGCTCTAGAGTCGTTACGGTTTTATATGTTGTAAAGTTGAATTTATTTACGCAGATTAGTAGTGCAGATAGTAATAATAATGATGATCATTTTAATATAAAAACGTTAATGATTAATCGATAATCGATCGTTAATTCTTCCGACGATCGATTAAGAAAATTTCATCGAATGCCCATCCCTAGTACGCACAATCAGAATTAATACATAAAGTGCACCGGATTATAAGGTGCACTGTCGACTTTTGAGAAAATTAAAGGATTTTAATTGCACCTTGTAGTTCGAAAAATACGGTACTGCAATTTAATGTTGAGAATGACATTTGATTGTCTAAATAAGGAGTGTTTTTTATTTTATTCATCAGTAATCTCAGACTCAGTATTGAGTATCGAGTCCGTACAGTTTTAAGTACCTCCACAAACAACCAACTATCCAGTTTTATCCTGGATTAAAAAACTGCTAACCCTGTAGTTTAGATCTGTACAAATATGTTCTGTAATGTGATTCTCGTATTAGTTACAAGAGTTATTAGTTTTGTCAATTTTTCTTTATGAACTTTGATCAGAATCTGGTTATTCCAGATTCATTGTGAAACTTTTCTGGTAGGGGGTCCGTCAAATGCTTTTCTCCATGAAGATGATATAACTTTGTCTGGAATGTTTCACAGTATGGCATTAAACTTTTCTATCTTCATGGAGACCAAACCAGACAAAGCTACAGGTCAGATCTGTGGAGAGGCGACCTTGCTCACAGTCAGAATGTTGTTTTTCTAGGTATTTTTGAGCAATAAAACCACCAGTAATTGAATAAATGTAAGGTAGAGCTGACTAATGTCGTACTGTGGAACATTTCAGGCAGAGAGATGACGTATCCAAACAACCAACCAAAAAGTTGCACAGTGCACCTTTCGCATTTGCAAAGCTTGTCATAAAAACCTCAATTTGATATTTTTCCCACATGGTTCACTACGGCAACAGTGGATCACCCATGTGCAGTTTTGCAGTGGAACTTTTCCCCTTTGGATAAGCACATACCAGCTGACCACTCTGACTTCTCCCGGGGAATTCCACTGGAGCCGAGGCCTCAGATGTGCGCAGAGCTGACTCAAGATATTCAAGTTTAAACAAAAGCCCAAAAGTCAAGACAGCGCTCCCCTTTTACCTCCACAACCTGCGCTCCATGTGTGGGCGGATGAAAGAACCGTTTTCACTCTTTACGTGTGTGTGTTGTCACGATACTAACGTTACAAACCAAGACCCACTGAAGTCACCTTTTGGAAAAACAGCTTGCTTGGAATTCTGATTGGGACATCCTCCACACTCATTCTTGCTCAGCATCTCCTCATCCTCAGAAAATAAACTCACTCTCAAGTATTCCAGTAAACTTCCACACCCGCTGAGACAGACCGGTGACCCTGCCCTCCTCCCAGACGCTCTCCTTTCCCCCGTAACTGCTTAAAGATGTCCCCTATACTCAGCTGTGCATTCCTTTAGCCCCGTATGTGCACGTCCACGCAGCATTTCAATTATCAGGTGTGTGTTTTCATTTTAAAAACTATAGGGTATGTGGCCTGCACTTTTACTGATACACGAGAGGGACGACAAACACAACTCAACTTGAGTCTTAACCTGCAGGTAGAGGACACGTCCACGTTTGTCTCATTTTCTCTTTTGTTTGTTAGTTCTGTGCATCATTTTTTGGTGAAAACTTTTGGTCAACACACTCTAGAATTCACTCCCTGAGCTGCAGAGGCCGCACTAGCACTGACTCATGACTGTCTGCAGCAGCTGGGGTTTAGGTAGTGACCCTTCAGATCAGAGAGAAGCATTTTAGTCTCGTCTTGCATGTGGTTGAAAGACACGCATACATGTGATCAAGTGTAAGACACAGTGTTTAAAAGCTGGACATGTGCAGTACTCATTTTATCGACTCAGGCACCTTGTTAAAAACGCAGAAGGAACCAGTGCAATATACAGTGTTGGGAAGGTTACTTTTAAAATGTATTCCCCTACAGATTACAGATTACATACCCCAAAATGTAGTTTGTAACGTAATCCATTAAATTACTTAAAGTGAGTAACGTAATCTGAATACTTTGGATTACTTTACTTAACCAAATTAAAAATATTATTGATAGAAGAGGAGGAGACACGGTCCACACAGCATGGTTTAGTCCTGTTAAATCCTGTTTGAGACATAGTTTAGACCTGGTTTTAGTCATGGTTTTAGTCCTGGTTTGGACCTGGTTTTAGTCCTGGTTTTAGTCCTAGTTTAGACCTAGTTTATACCTGGTTTTAGACCTGGTTTAGACCTGGTTTTAGTCCTGGTTTTAGTCCTGGTTTAGTCCTGGTTTAGTCCTAGTTTAGACCTAGTTTATACCTGGTTTTAGACCTGGTTTAGACCTGGTTTTAGACCTGGTTTTAGTCCTGGTTTAGTCCTAGTTTAGACCTAGTTTATACCTGGTTTTAGACCTGGTTTAGACCTGGTTTTAGACCTGGTTTAATGTCTGGCAATGAGTGGAATTACCGAGAGAAAAAAAAAGGGATATAGCCCAAAATGTGAAAACAGGAATATACCTCTCTGTAATCCATTTATTTCAACAAAGTAACTGTAATCCAATTACCACTCACTGAAACAGTAACTGTAACTCAATACAGTTACTCACAATTTGTACTCTAATTTCGTAACTCTGGTACATTACTCCCCGACACTGGCAATACAGGGGTACGACGTGCAATACACTGGAATAGGATTCTAACTGTGTGTCACTCTCCAGCAAGTTTAAAATGTTACTTATACATGTGTGTTCTAACCTGACTCTATAATCACAGTCCTTGTCTTTGTTCACCTGTCCTGTCTAACTGCACTTCTGTAAATATTGTTTATATAACAGCAGCCTCCAGGACGTCTGCAGATGGAAATGAGCCCAAGGCTAAAATGTGGCCCATTTACATTTGTCTAAATGTTCATTAATATACACTGTTCCCCTTTTGTTAAATAATTAAATACATTTTAGGGTTATTTACTAGATATGTAATGATACCTAAAACTCGATATGATATTATTATAATATGCATCTCGCGGTACAATATTATCACGATATGCATCTCACCGTACGATATTTACTGTGAAAATTTGTAGAGGCTAGTATTGTAGATAAGACACTTTTTTGCTTTTAAAATACCTTCACAAGATTTTGTTGCAAATTATTTCTGTCATAATCTTAAGAATTCAAGTAAATATGTTCAAGTATTATGTTGTCTGCACTGAAATGAATCATGGGATATGTAGTTCCCTATCTTTATAAGCTGTTGCTACTATAAAATTTAAGCAAACAAACTTGTAATTTGATATATTGTGACAGTCCACGGTATTACTGTGAGACTTTTGACGATACGATACCATGATAGTTCAGTTACAACTGATTTTACAACCTAATTGTGAGGATCATTCTGCTTTCTGATTGGATAATGGGCCAGCAAACTAAAACATCAAATAAACATAAACAAGTTGACCACCATGTCATTGTTTTTGTAATTTTTTAAAATTTATTTATTAAAAAAAATAGGGACAAAACACATTAATGAACATATACATGATATGTAAATATGTTATCAGATTATAGCCCAAGGCTAATTTCCATCTGCTGTCCCTAGGCAGGTTGATGTAATCATAAAATAAAAGCACAGTAAAAACAATACACCCCGACAGACAATACAATAATACAAATAGACAGACACAAAGAGCTGGTCAGTCACAAGATCACAGACACAGGTCAAGTAAAGGATGTTGGATTATTTGATCAAAATTGCACACTGCCTTGTTTAGTTAAGATGCCAGTGTATAGATATTGCACACAGCCCATTGCTAAAATTACTATAAAGTGCTTTTCTACAATGTATTGCACGTGCCCTCGAAGGTAAAATTCTTTAGTATATTACATACTGCCCGTAATTTAAATATTAAAATACTTAATAAATAGCCTATTGCACTTTGCCCATTGCACATTGTAAACTATATTAAATGATCACACACCTGTGTCGACCTGAGCCATGTCTTTAAATGGCCTTTAAAAGTCGTAAAGCTGGGGGAGTCTCTAACTGTGGGTGGTAAACTGTTCCACAGAACACTGCCCTTATATGAAAACACATTTTGACTGAAAGAGGTTTTTCTATCAGGCACCTCACAGTCTCCTCTGGTTGTGGCCCTGGAGGAGCGACATGTAACACTTGACCTATACCTGATATAATCACTGAGTGGAGGTGGAGCTAAACCGTGCAAAGTATTTAAGTAATTAAGAATAAATCTGCATTATCATTGTTATCAGTAAAAGCTCTATTTGATTTGTATATATTTATCACATATCTACATATAATTATCTCAAATTTTCCATTCACATCATATGTTAAGGAAATTTACAATGGTTTAGTAGTTCATCCATCTATTTATCTACCATCTAAACATGTCAAAGTGATACGCCATCGATTACGTATGAAAAATGGATGAAAACACTCAATTGTTCTACTAAACAAAACTCCTTATCTATTGTCCAATGTGAATGTGTTTCTTTAAAGCCCTGTTAAGAGCAATGGCTGCCTGTAGCGTCTGCGGTCAGATCTTGAGTTTCATGATCGGGAGTAGCTAGCTGGAGGACAACCCATCACTAAAGTTCAGCGCAAGTAAAAATAAACAGAGTAAGCACTAAGTCAGATTTAACCTTTAAAAAACATCTGCAGATTCCAGCCCTCGGGGGAATAAATGTTGGTGAATGCAGTTAAAATGCTTTGAGGCAAAACTTGTAAAAGCTGAAGAAAAACATGGCATGGACGGAGGAGTGCTGAGTGGAGCCGAGTCAGCACCGGCCCCAAGTTTAACACTCATATGAACCTCAACCACCACTGCATCCGGACTGATTTCACTCAATATTAAAAGCACTGGAACTGATTTGGCTGTCTTAAAAAGAGAACTCATTTTAAAGGTCCTATAATACGTCATGTTTGGATGTTGTTACCTCATCAAAAACAGACCTGGAGTTGTGTTTAGTTTCATTTCACACATGCTTAAGTAGTCTTTTATTATTAGTCTGTCCACATCTCCAAGGCTCAAAATGCTCTGCTCCACCTTGGCTACATTCAGACTGCAATCTGATTTTTTTGTGTGGTCGTTCACATTTCCAATTAAATGCGACTTGTGTGTGATCTCCAGTGCGAACTTTAAATGCTCCAAAAGTGTCCCACATGTGCACTGGAGGACGCGACGATTTCACACGATGTGTTCAGTAGGGATTAGGGCTGTCGCAGTAACTGCAAAAATGAATCACCGCAGTACTAAGAGAACCACCGCGATCACCGCACATGACCAATGTGACCCAACCCAGACGGGTCCATTTTTGGAGACCCATACCCACCCAGACCCGTTAACCCAGGACTAACCCAGGACTAACCCAGGACTAACCCAGGACTAACCCAGGACTAACCCAGGACTAACCCAGGACTAACCCAGGACAGACCCAGGACTAACCCAGGACTAACCCAGGACTAGACCCAGGACTAACCCAGGACTAACCCAGGACTAACCCAGGACTAACCCAGGACTAACCCAGGACAGACCCAGGACTAAGGTGCACCTGTGTAGACCATCGGGTGACTGCAGGCGAAAGGATGGGCGTAGAGCTCCACACCGCACGGAGGTAAGTGCGGCTGTCACCCGATCGTGCTTTGCGGACACCCTGCTCCTCCGTGTGCTCTCTCTCTATTAAGTCCGTGGGTACTCGACCTAGTGCAGGACTCTGACCCGACCTGGTGCAGGACTCTGACCTGAGCTGCCACAGTGAGAGCTGGAGAGATGCAGCAGCACTTGATCCAAAGCCAAATGCTACCTCTCCCCTTTGGGAGCACACACTATATCCACATGACAACCAAGGTACATGTGCACCTGTAAAAAGCGCATCATCGGAGAGAGTTTTCAGTGCCGCTGGAAATATTATAACTTCGGAGGATGGGGGGATGAGGGAGGGGGTGCGATATCATCGCACACCGCGCTGTTGAGCTGCTATACTGCACCGCAGGAGAAATTCCACGACAGCCCTAGTAGGGATGTAACAATATCCAAGTGTCACGATACGATATTGTCACAGTATGAACCTCACAGTAAGATATTTATTCTAAAAAGCTTTCAGAGGGGATAAAAGTAGACAGCCCGAACTTGAAAACGTCCTTGAAGATGTGGACACCTGTGGCTTATACTAAGGTGTGGCCTATATATGTGCAGTTTAAAAATTTTGCTAAAATTTAGTTGATGAGGCTTATATTCAGGTGTGCTCAATAGTCCAGAAATTACAGTAGTTATTTTCTGATAAACATTAAAAACTGTTCCTAGAGAGGTTGAGTCAACTGCACGCAGCCCTGACTGCTGCTGATAGGCTGCACGCTCTGGCTACAATCTTATCTATTTTGTTTATTTTTTGATGTTCTACAATTCGTCACGAGGACAGTGAATGTGCAGGCAGTGCAACAGGTAGAGGGCCGGCATTTTGAAGCAGAAATATTAATGAAAGGCTTGATCTTGACCCACCATCCCGAATTTCAGCTAATCCCGTCTGGTCACCGTCGCTCAAACATGTGTAAATGAAACAAAACACAACGCCAGATACGTTTGTGAGGAGGTAACCACATTATAACATGGCTTAATGCTCACAAGAGTCAGTTAATATACTGTAGCTCCTTTAAACCATTTGTGTGTCGTTGTCCAGTCTAAGCTGAAGTCACCGTTCTTGTGGGCTGTGGAAACCTGTAAATCCCCCACCAGACGCTGTGGGTGGCTAAACGGACTTTTGTTTTGTGCCTGTCAGCGCGTTGCCTTTAATCTGCAGTCATGGTCAGTTCAGCAGAGAGCTTTTTTTCTAAACAGTAAAACCTCATAACCACAGTTGAAAACATAATCCAGTACTTACCCTGCAGTACTCATTGATGGGTCTGAGCCTCTTCATGGCCACGTCCCTGATATGACTTCTCCTGAACAAGATCTTACCTAGAAAAATAAGAAGAGGTGTTTATAGAGTGTTTCGATGCAAGAAAGTGCTGTGATATTTTGTGCCGATATTTTGATACAGATCAGTTTTGCCTTATTTGTAAGTTTATATTTTTGGTTTAGTGCTGGTTTGGTTCTACTTCTCTGAGGAGCTAGAATTCATACTGTACTGTTCTAATGTAAAGATGCTTCAGAGCAGTACTTTCAGATTAATAATGACTTCCAGATGGCAGCTGAAATATCTTGATTTCCAAAACAGTTTGCCGGTTTATACCTTTGAAAACTTTACTACCGTGGACAACTCCTGGACGAATGAGGGATCACACTGACTGTAATATTCATTATCGAAGGGTACACAGTGGGATGTATGGGGATGTAACAGAATTACAAAGTCAGATATTGGGACATTAAAGAAGACCTGCTGTGCTTGTGTCTGCTATACAGTTATAGTCTATGACATCCATGGATCATTATAATTTGTTCATTTTAAATTGCAATATTCATCAAAAATGACAAGTCAGATGATTTCTGCGTTAGAGAACTGTGGTGCCCAATGCAGACTAAACCAGGACTCATCCAAGGACTAAACCAGAACTGAACCAGGACTGAGTGTCGGGACGGCCCGGAGGTGCGCCCACGTAGACTGTCAGGTGACCAGGGGCGAAAGGACCGGCACCCTGCGGAGCTAAGGCGCGTTGTGGACACCTTGCTCCACGGGCTCACGGTTCTCCCCCTCTCTGTCTCTCCAGTCCAAGATTAGTCCTGGTTTGGTCCTGGTGATCTACTGATGTTCAGTGATGTTAAAAGTTGCCTCATTTAGGTCTGCATGAAGTTGGAAATAATTTTTGTTGTTGCAAAAATGAATGCACTTTTAAAAAATATTAGGGGGGGGGGCTCTAAGGCTCACTATCACCCGATTTGAAAACCCCTGCACTAGTAAGTAGAGCAGGGGTCTCCAACTTGTAGCTCGGGATTTCTGAATTATACCATTGTGCTGAATAACAAAAATGTGCTTAATTAAACACCTATTACCATTGTAAATGTATCATTTTGAAGCCCAACTTGTGCAATAAAAAATGGACAATGGTGTATGTTTTATAGGCATCTCATTGTGCCCAAAAGCAGTCTTAATAACTTAATAACTGTCTCAATTTCTTGCAGCCGCTAAAATTAGTAGCTCTCTGGCATATTTGTTTTGTAAAGGTCGCTCACAGGAGGAAAAAGGCTGGAGACCTCTGAAGTATTAGAAAGATTTTTTTTACCAAAATGACTACACGACACTGCCAAATTCTACATGTATCACAGATTAAGAAATACAAACTGGAGAGATAAGTAGAGAACAAGCCACTACAATTTAAAAGGAACCTACATGTTTAAAAGACCCAAATTCAGAACTACGGTTATGGAGCGAAGCATCACTGTGAAAGAAGTTTATGGAAAAGTCTTGACAAAGATATAAAAGGATCAAGTACAATGACGACATTTAAAAAACACATCAAATCCAGTGCAGTGTGTATGTATGAAAAAAAAAAGTTGTGTTGTTGTGAATAACAGTGAAGATTTTTGTTTGAAATTGATTTATAATTGTGCCTGAACTGAAATGTACGGATTTGAAATGTTTTAAAATAACTATCAGTGTGAATGTTTTGTCTGGAAAAGGGGACAGATAACATAAGATGACTTTTCTTTTTGCTCCTTTTCTTTCATTTATTGTATGGTTGATGTCTTTTTATACTATATGAAATAAATAAATGAATTAATAATAATAATTTAAAAAAATAAATAATAAATTAAGTACAGAGGAGTGGGCGTATGGCGGTGGCGCTGAAAACGCGTTGATGAGCAATATGGCATCTTGAAATTTGTCAATTAAAACAGTGAAAAAAAGCTAAAAAGTAAATTTTGCATAATAGATCTGCTTTAATAAAACCCTAACCCTGGTTTAGTCCAGTGTGGTAAAGGATTTTGACGCCGCGATGAGGTGACCCCGGGGTCAACATACCATATAATATTTTGACCCTGGGGTCAGAGTCCTATTATGGTATGTTGACCCCCCCTATAGAATACTGACCCCCCCAATGAAAATCTATATTTTACTAATAAATAACTTGAATGCTATTGAAAAACTTTGAATAGCAATACGATATCTGCAAATTAAAACAAATTAAAAGTGTTTTTTGAAGAACTCAGATGCATTTTTTATGTTGATTATAACTTTTGAATGTTAAAAATGACTTAGTTGTTTAAACACATATTTTAGTGAAAATCAGATAAGTAGTTATTAATGAGTTAGGTCATCAAAGTGATGTTTAATGATTTGGAATCGTGTTCAAATAGACAGGGCTGATCAATTGAATAGTTAAACAGGGGATGCATGTGACTATAGTAATCTGACCCCCCCAATATGTTTATTATAGTTATGATGATGTAAAGTAAGAAGTCATGTTAGTTGAATATTGACAATGATCTATTATATATAAAAAAGGTCAAAATCCTATGACTATAGTAATCTGACCCCCCAATATGTTTATTATAACACAACATGACTAAATTCAAGGTTGTTATCCTCACAAACCATTGCCTAAACTGACATTATGATTAAGGATTATCTGAACACAGCAAACTTAAAACCACAACAATCTAAAATACAATATAAAAAGTCACAAGATTGCTATGTATATGCAGTTTTAACAATACATTACATTTACACAAAATACCAAGTCGTTCTCCATCAAAACATTCCTTAAAATACCTTAAAAGAGAGTGAATATGTAGCAGTATATAATAAAAGTAGTGATGGGTAAATGAGTCGGAGCTCCGGAGCACGTCTCGTTCTTTCTTAAACAAATCGCTCCGAAGCACTGCCTCGGAGCTCGTCTCGCAGCAGCCGCTCACGTGACTAAAGTGTGGAAGTGCTTCGCTCTGCGTGTCAATCGCTTCAGTGTATCGAAGCGTTTCATTGGCTCAGGCGAATGTTCCGCTCTGCGATTGGTTCAGAGTGCTTCAGAGTGTTCAGCGCACTTCCGTGGTTTGACAAGCGCTAAACTGCTACAGTATAAAAGATGCACCAATATTTCTTAAAGATGTTGGGTAGTGAGGAGTGTTGTGTGACGTTAGTGGTGATTTTGGGACTTTTGGCATTTGTTTCATTTTCGATGGCATCTACAAGTGGAAAAAAGTGATCCATGGTTTGGGATCAATTTGATCTAATTCCACCGAACAAGGTCACCTATTTTCTTATTTACAGCATGCTTTTTATCTTGCTCTTTACATATTATTTTAAATCATGATTATTATTGTTGTTGTTAGGTACAGTGATCCCTCGCTATATCGCGCTTCACCTATCGCGGCCTCGCTGCTTCGCGGAATTTTTTACAGTGCTTTATTTTTTACAGTGAATCCTGATTGGCTTAGGGGCGTTACTGTTGTCTAGAAGTGAAAAAGGTTTATATTGGTTTTTCATTACACCCATGCCAACAGTTTTCGTTTCTGTACATTCTGCCAAATTTACGTTCGCAATTTTTCTCCGTGACAAAACCCACAATGTCAAAGAAACGTTCTGGATGTCCGTTTATAAAAATCTTCTTGCTCAGAAAAAGAAAGAGTGCCAACAACTACCCATAACGATGTTCTTCTCTCGGAGAAAGACCCCTGCGCAGCCTTCAGTAGAAAAAGACGCTACAGCGCAACGGAGTCAGGACGAAGAGGCGCAGCTGGAGGGACTGTGAAATACGCGAGTGACAATGTTTCCTACCTTGTTTTCATTACTATATAAAAATATTGTTTTACAACACCGTTCTTTAAACTATTATAGTTATTTGTAAGAAAACGTTAATATTTCTATTTCTTTAACACATGTTGGGCCTGAAAAGAGGTTTTATTTTTTGTTTCATTCTGCAGTTCAGTATTGCATTGTAAAATCACAGTAAAAAATAAAGCTGACTACTTCGCGGATTTCACCTATTGCGGGTTATTTTTGGAACGTATCCCCCGCGATAAACGAGGGTTCACTGTATGTCTTATTGTTAAATTTGTCCACTAGAGGTCAGTGTTTCTCCAAGGCCTCAGACTCGTCGAACCATTTGAGACAATATTGCGACTGAGGTGTCAATGCTTCATGAGGCTCCATTTGCCCATCACTAAATAAAAGTAAATTACATGAGAAATAATGATCAGACAAGTAACTACTAAAGAAAAAAGTAAGGGGAGTCAAAATCGTATGGGGGAGGGGTCACTTTACTACAGCGGTATGTTGACCCCGGGGTCAGTATACTACCTCACACCGGGTTTAGTCTGGGATTAGTCCAGCGTTAGTCCTAGTTTTGTCTCTGTTTGAAATAATCCTTATTTCAATAACTACATCTCATTCTAACAACTCTGAATCTCTGCAATAGTTACTCCACACAAAATCTACTTTGTATTTGATTGCTTTAAAACCTCCTCTTAACAACACAACACGACCTTTCTCAGTTGTTTCCACACTCTGAACCAAATAGAGTTTGAGGTCTAATATAAGACAATTAATCCGGTTACCGCTTTGGCAACACATGGTCTGTAAATGAGCTTTCAGATTTAATACAATCTCCCCATCAATAACTGTGACAGCACAAAGGGGGGCGCTGCCAGGTCAATATGAGAAAAGCAAATTATAACTACAATGTGTACTCAGCTCTTATCTACACTCACACGAGACCAAAGGAGCCGGGCCGCCAGAACAAAAACACGGAAGAAATACTAATCAAAACAAAAGTAACAATATATTACGCTAAACTGACTCTTGTGAGCTTGAGTGAGTGCATACAAGAATTTTAAGACCACACAAGTTGATTGAAATGTTTGTCCTGTCAGTTCATCTCGTCGGTGATGTTTTTGCTGTCAGGTGAAAAGCAGTTCCACAGACGCCTGCTGTATTGCACAAGTTGTGGCCTGTCGAGATTATGATGATTTTGCAAATGTTTTGAACTTGCCGTGAACTTTGAGTAAAGGATTTAGTGTTTTGAGTTCAGTATTAAAGGGCCAGTAACAGATTTTTTATTTTTTTTTTGATATATTTGAGCAGAAATTGTCTTGTCCCGGTACAGATATGAAATGGAGTTTTGAGAAGCACTTATAATAAGCACAGTGGATAAGTAGGATGCTCGGAGTGAACCACCTCACATCGTATAAAATGAACTAGCCTGTTAGGTTCAGGGCTGTTAAACAGAAAGACCAGACCACCTCGTAAAAGCCCGGTCTTGATTGATCTTGGAAGCTAAACAGGATTGGACCTGGTTAGTACTTCGATGGGAGACTGCTGCTGGCAATACCAGGTGGAGTGGCTTTGGCTCTAGTGCAAACTGACAAGCAGAGGGGCTGATGGTGCAGATTGGCAGCATCCATTCTGTCAGCCTGCCCCAGGGCAGCTGTTGCTACAATACGAGCTCAACACCACAGAGTGTGGAGTGAATTAATTAGGGATGCACTGATCCAGGTTTTTCTGTTCCCATATGCTGATATATTGGCTTTACCGAAGTGGCACTTTTTTCATGGTTTGGGTGTTTCCTGCGAGTTATACTCCAGTGCGACTTATATATTAAAATGTTCACAGTGTCGAAATGTCGAGAGGCTCTAGTCTTGTGTGTCAGTATCTGCAGTTCCTGTTACTCCTGTACCACAGTCACTTCACTCTACTGTGCATGTCTCCTGCAGAATGTCTGTATCATGTCAGTCAATCGCACCATTACTTCTGTACCACTGAAAATTTAACATTTAAACAAACTTATAAAGACGACTGAAAAGACTGAACACAAATGCCCCCCAAAAAGAAAATCATATTTTGCAGATTACAAGCTGCAAGTGGTGAAATCTGCAGCTGAAAACAGTAATCGAGCAGCAGAAAGAAAGTTTGGAGTGAACGAGAAACTTGTGACACCGGGAGGATGCACCATGTAACTTTCCTGAAATCACTGGATGGATGGACAAAGCCTGGACTTCAGTGACACCGAAACCATCCTGTCGGGATTCAGAAAGGCCGGAATAATTCTAACTGGAACTGATGCTGAGTCTGACGACAGCAACACAGAAGAGGAAGCGGCGCTCTGTTTACCTCCAGAGGTTCGCGGAGTTGCTCAGAAGTGACACCGAGGATGAAGAATTTAATGGATTTAGTGATTTGGAGTGAGATGGAGAGTTTGGTAAACTTGTTCTGTTGTTTATGTTATAGTTTATCTGAAGAACTGTTCATATGTGACGTTAACAGTCTGTTGTTCTCTCTTCTATTGTTATTACTAGAACTTGACTTTCAACAGGAAATGTCGGTTCCTGGTCTCTGATTTTATAAAATTTCCCCCCAAAAGTGCGACTTATATATGTTTTTTTCTTCTTCATTACTCTTTTTTGGGCTGGTGCAACTTATACTCTGGAGCCACTTATAGTCAGAAAAATACAGTATACATAAATATATAACTTCTATCAGGTGTCAGAAGACATTTCTTACAAGACACTCTTATCCGTAGACTTCACCGTACACGTTGTTATTTATAGTAACCGTCCATAACACTGGGGCTACACTGATAGATGCAGATTGAAAGTACGACATCACTCAGAGTTTGTCTGAAGAGCTCAGGGCTACGTGACTCTGAAGCTTAAACAGTGGATTAGAGGAACAAGGGGCACACTTTTCATCCACGAGAACTGGTGATTTTTGTTCCACTGGAGCCAAAAGTAGACTTGCTTTTGGACGGCCATCAACCGTCAAAGGCATTTCAAAGTCATCCCCTCCTCCTCTCTTTTTTTCGTCTCCTTTCTCCCTTCATTTCTTCCCTCTATCCTCCCCCTCGTCTTCTTCCATCCTTTCCTTATCGCCTTCACGCTTCTTCTCTTCTTTACCCATTTCTCTGTCGCTCCACCTCTCCTCTTCCTCTTTGCTCATCTCTCTCCTCCTCCTCCCACCTTCCTCTCTCCTTCGTCTCTCTCTCTCTCTCTTCTCCTCCTTCTCTCTCTTCTCCTCACCACTCAGACTGAAAGCCTTCTTGAATGTTTTCCAAAAGTCTCGGAGGGTCCCGGCTCAGGGCTCCGACTGAACACTGGACAGTCTGTGTGAGGAGGGGGAGAGGAGGAAGAGGAGGAAGAGAAGGAGAGAAGAGAGGGAGGGGGGATTGCAGAGGTGGAGACTGAGGGGAAGAAGAGCTACCACAAAGCGAACGTGAGACAGAACCGCTCAGAAGGTTGGAGTTGCTGGAGTTTTGCTTTTATAACGGTGTTCTCTCCCGTGTTTCGGTCATTGTTTCTAGATTGAGTGCTCAGAAAATTTCAGATGGCCCCTATCCCCTATCCCCTCCCACTTTTCTGCACACACTTGTGACTTGTTGCAGTACAGGAGACTCTGGTGGTCCCCTCATAGCCGATAAACAAACTGGATTATATCGGCATAACAAAATTCGACTTTGTTGCTCATTTTATCATTATTCATTTCTAAAAGAGACTGGACCGTCCAAAAACAACTGATTAAAGATTAAATATAGGCAGTCTGTGACATTTATACTCAAATAAAAATAAATTGTGCCGTCGTAATCTTAAGCAAATCTATGGGAAACACGGTAGTGTAAAAAATATCAGATAAACAAAGAAACTGAAACTGAGGAAAATTACTTCAAAGTTTCTGTTATGTCCAGACAAAAGTAGAAGAGGTAAGGCTCCCAAAATTTGACAACTAGTTGCTATAATGAAGAAATATTTGTATGTGAAAAATATTGAGCTCAAAATTGACCGTTGTATCATCAGCTAAAAATAAGGAGTCGTGCAAAGACAAAAGACAGAAACTGATTTTTTCACCCTTGTGTGACCTGTATCTGATCTTTTAATGACAGTCTGAGTCGATTTTTTTCAAATGTCCTTCTAAAACCGATACATATCCGATCTTTTGACATGCGACTTCAGTCTGAACGGTCAGGTCGCATTCATCCCACCTACACGTCAGGCCCGGCGTCTCGTCAATGGAGGGAAAGCGAGGTTAGCGAGGTCATTAATATTTGAGGAAATCACTGTATTCAGGCCAAATTGGAGGAGTCTTATCAGAACTGGGCGGTTACAGACATCCCTGGCTCCAATGTCAAAGAAAAATAAAGAGCCTGCGAGACAAATACAAGGAGGGTAAAGACTCTCAAACGAAGCGGCCGTGGACGTGCAACCTGTCCATTTTACCAAGAACTGGATCGTATTTTGGAAGTTTAGGCAACTTCCGTAAACACCGAGTCCTCCAGTGCTCCTGTGGGACACTTTTGGGGCGTTTAAAGTTCACACTGGAGATCACATACAAGTCAGATTTAATTACCTCCGCCAAGGAGGTTATGTTTTTGCCGGCGTTTGTCTGTTTGTTTGTTTGTTTGTTTGTTTGTCTGTTAGCAATATAATTCAAAAAGTTATGGACCGATTTTGATGAAATTTTCAGGATTTGTTGGAAATGTGAAAAGGAAGAACTGATTTCATTTTGGGGGTGATCCGGAAGAAATCCTGGATTCTGGATCACTTTGAAATTTTAGTTAACATTGTGGTAAATGGGGCCAAAAATTTAGTTTCTCAATATCTCGATTAATTATTGACCAAACCCCATGAAATTTGACTCGGGGATGGACAATGGGATCCTCTTTCATATTCCAGATTGAAAGATACAAGACAAATATTTATGGAAAACACAATTAATATGACTGTAGTCCTTGGCGGAGGTCTGCGCTCTCTGAGTGCTTTTCTAGTTGGAAATATCAACGAGCTCGCAAAAAAATTGGATTTCACAAAAAAATCCGAGTTGAGCATTAAGCCCTGCAGTCTGAACGTAGCCTATAAGAACACTTCACCAAGCTCGAGTCATCATGGGGTTTGTTTGACATGATATAGAAGAGTTTTGGATTTCCCGTTTAGATCTGATCAGGATCGTGAGGCTTCACTTACACAGTTACACAGTTTGACACAAGTAAGGGTGTGAAAAAATATTGAAATATCGATATATCGTGTCGTTTAATGTAATGATACAGTATCGATACCGTGGGCTGCTGTATCGATATATCGCGTATTGAGTATTTTTGTGCATTTTACTAAATTATTTTGTTACAGCGCTACAGTTTTGTTGTTTGTTTAGTGGAAGGAAACTCATTCACACAGCAAAAAGGTTAGTTAAAATGAAAATTAAGAACATCTGACTTTATCTGAGTCTAAATATCTAAGTGTTTTTCTAAATTCAAACGACATTCTATTTCATTTCTTATTTTAAGGGTTGTTGTTTTTCTTTTTTGTAGTGTAGCAAGTTGTATTTTCATATTTTAAGAACAAAAAATCGTATTCCGCTGATAGATAATTTAACTTGTCAAGTGGAATTTACTCAAATCATGATAAAACTTTCTTAATTCAAGTCATCTTAACTTGTCTAGATTTAATTTTCTGCAGTGCATGTGACATATTTGACATTTTCACAGTTTTGAGGATTAAAATGTTTTTGTTTCATATTCACTTTGCACAAGAAGTGGTTTAACAAAGACTTTTAGTATCACAGCCATGATTTTGCCTTTATTTTTATTGAACGTATCGAATCAATTTGAATTATATCGTATCGAATCATAAGTTCACTGTATCGAAATATGTATCATATCATGGTCTATGTATCGAGGTATGTATCGTATCGGCAACTTCTTAATGATACCCAGCCCTAGACACAAGTGACTTTGCAGTATAGTGTGTACAGTATGAATAAATACACCCAATACTTTCACATTTAAAGATCACTGAAGTATAATTGAATACAAAGGTTTATTTATTTAATGTGTTAAGACCCTGTGCCAAGGCTGCAACAAAAAGAAGAAGGCGAGAGGTTGGATTTAAAAATTAAATATACAGTATTTATTAACCAAATGGCAAACAAAACATACACTGTTACTGCCTTTGTCTTTGCTCGACTTCTTATTTTTGTCTCATGACTCAAAGGCAGAGAACAGGAAATGACAAAAAAGGGTCAGAGGTTAATTTTGAGCTCAGTATTTTTCACGATATTTATTCACATGGGAAAAGGACTCAAATACAAACACAATGATGTTACGGCCCACTGAGTCCCACTGAGATTTTGAGTCTCATTTTCAATAGTCTTGGCCATAGACCAGGGGTGGGCAAACTTTTTGACTCGAGGAACACAAAGGGTTCTAAAATCTGACAGAAGAGCCGGACCAGGAGAAGATGGATGGAGTTTTTTGGTAACCCACCTCATAAGAGAAAAACATAAGATGGGACATGTAGAAAACATATCCCATGTTACTGAAACATCCCATAATTGAAAAGCATTACAAAGCATTATAACAAAATATCTGACTTTCAGTCTTTCCCGCAGTATTTACTATTTACTGAAATGACTTTTAAAATACTGAAAATAATAGTAGGAGTAGTAGGAGTAATAGGAGTAGGAGTAGGAGTAGGAGTAGTAGAGTAGTAGGAGTAGGAGGAGTAGTAGTAGTAGTAGTAGTAGGAGTAGGAGAGTAGTAAGAGTAGTAAGAGTAGGAGGAGGAGGAGTAGTAGTAGTAGTAGGAGGAGGAGTAGGAGTAGTAGTAGGAGGAGTAGGAGTAGTAGTAGTAGAGAGTAGTAGGAGTAGTAGTAGTAGGAGGAGTAGTAGTAGGAGGAGTAGTAGGAGGAGTAGTAGTAGGAGGAGTAGTAAGAGAGTAGTAGGAGTAGTAGTAGGAGAAGGAGTAGTAGTAAGAGGAGTAGTAAGAGTAGGAGTAGGAGTAGTAGTAGTAGTAGGAGGAGGAGAGTAGTAGGAGGAGGAGTAGGTAGGAGGAGTAGTAGGAGTAGTAGTAGTAGGAGGAGTAGTAGTAGTAGGAGTAGTAGGAGTAGTAGGAGTAGTAGTAGTAGGAGTAGTAGTAGTAGTAGTAGTAGTAGGAGTAGTAGGAGTAGTAGTAAGTAGGAGGAGTAGGGTAGTAGGAGAGTAGTAGGAGGAGTAGTAGGAGGTAGTAGTAGGAGTAGTAGGAGTAGAGTAGTAGTAGAGTAGGAGTAGTAGTAGTAGTAGTAGAGTAGAGTAGTAGGAGTAGTAGTAGTAGGAGAGTAGTAGGAGTAGTAGTAGTAGTAGGAGGAGTAGTAGTAGTAGTAGAGTAGTAGTAGGAGTAGTAGGAGGAGTAGTAGTAAGAGGAGTAGTAGGAGTAGTAGTAGTAGGAGTAGTAGTAGAGTAGTAGGAGTAGTAGGAGGTAGTAGTAAGAGGAGTAGTAGGAGTAGGAGTAGGAGTAAGAGTAGTAGTAAGAGTAGTAGTAGGAGTAGGAGGAGTAGGAGTAGTAGTAGTAGTAGTAGTAGTAATAGTAGTAGTAATAGGAGTAGTAGTAGTAATAGGAGTAGTAGGAGTAGTAGGAGTAATAGGAGTAGTAGGAGTAGTAGGAGTAGTAGTAGGAGTAGGAGTAGTAGTAAGAGTAGTAGTAGGAGTAGGAGTAGGAGTAGTAGTAGTAGTAGTAGTAGTAGTAGTAATAGGAGTAGTAGGAGTAGTGGGAGTAGTTTGCCCACCCCTGCCTTAGACGCTGCCCGGGAAGAACATACAAAATCTGCGCAGAAAGGCGTCAGAAGTCCAACCCAGGACCTTCATGTTGTGAGGTAAAAGCCCTAACCACTGTGCCACCATCTCCATAGACCTGATCTGTCAAGTGACTCGTGATCTCTGCAGTTTACAGTGCGACAGAAGTGATGGACTGTGAAAAGAGAGAAACTGTCAGACGCGAAACAGATTTTGAAGCACACTTGTCCAGAATCCAGAGTCTGACACATAAACGCAGGAGCAAAACTGTGAGGCCTTGAATAAACCAGAGGATGAAGAGCACCACTTCATTTCATCTGCTCCCTCTACTCGTTTATCCTCTTTTCTCTGTCTCCTCGCTCCACCTCTCCCCTCACGTCTTCTCTCTATCCTCTCTTCTCTGTCTCTCTGCCTCACATCTCGCTCCTTTCCTCTTCTCTCCACCCTGTTCCTTTTAATCCTCTCTCTCTCTCCTTCACTCTGTCCTCTCTTCTTTCGTTCTGCTCCCTCCTCCTCTCTTCTCTCTCTCCCTCTATCTCTCCCCTCTCTGCTTCTCTCTCCCTCCATCTCTCCCCTCTCTCCTGCTATCCTCTCTTCTCTCTTTCCCTCTATCTCTCCTCTCTCTCCCCTCTCTCCTTCTGTCCTCTCTTCTCTCTCTCTCTCTTTCCCTCTATCTCTCCCCTCTCTCCTTCTCTCTCTCCCTCTATCTCTCCTTCTCTCTCCCCTCTCTCCCTCTATCCTCTCTTCTCTGTCTCTCTTTCCCTCCATCTCTCCCCTCTCTCTTTCTCTGTCCCTCCCTCTCTCCCCTCTCTCCTTCTATCCTCTCTTCTCTCTCTCTTTCCCTCTATCTCTCCTTCTATCCTCTCTTCTCTCTCTCTCTTTCCCTCTATCTCTCCCCTCTCTCCTTCTATCCTCTCTTCTCTCGCTCTTTCCCTCTATCTCTCCCCTCTCTCCTTCTATCCTCTCTTCTCTCTTTCCCTCTATCTCTCCTCTCTCCTTCTCTCTCCCCTCTCTCCTTCTATCCTCTCTTCTCTCGCTCTTTCCCTCTATCTCTCCCCTCTCTCTTTCTCTGTCCCTCCCTCTCTCCCCTCTCTCCTTCTATCCTCTCTTCTCTCTCTCTTTCCCTCCATCTCTCCCCTCTCTCTTTCTATCCTCTCTCTCTCCTTCCCCCATCTCTCCCCTCTCTTCTTCTCTTCATCTTCTTCTCCCCCAATCCCTCCGCTCTCTCCTTTTCTGTATCCTTGCTTCTCTCTCCTTCGCCCATCTCTCTCTCCTCCCTCTCTCTCTCCCCTCTCTCCTTCACTCTATCCTCTCTTCTTTCATTCTGCTCCGTCCTTCTCTCCCCTCTCTGTCTCTTTCCCTCCATCTCTCCCCTCTCTCCTTCTATCCTCTCTCCTTCCTCCCTCCATCGCTCCCCTCTCTCCACCTCTATTCTGTTTCTCTTTCCTTCCACCTTTCCCCTCTCTCCTTCTATCCTCTCTTCTCTCTCCCTCTCTCCCTCCATCTCTCCCCTCTCTCCTTCTATCCTCTCTCTCCTTCCCCCGTCTCTCCCCTCTCTCCTTTTCTGTATCCTCGCTTCTCTCTCTCTTCCCTCCCTCCATCTCTGCCCTCTCTTCTTCTCTCTCTCCTCTCCCCTCTCTCTTTCTACCCTGTCTTCCCTCTCTCTCCTCCCTCCACCTCTCCGCTTTCTCCTTCTCTCTTTCCTCTCTCTCTCCTCCCTCGCTCTGTCCATCCTCCAGACTGCAGACTGGTGTTGTGTAAAACTACGGATCTGACGAGACACTTTTTATGCAAGTCAGAGTCCAGACGAACCAGATCTACAAGTGGATGAAATGTGTCTGTAACCTCAAATATTTCTACGATATTTCTTCTACACATGGTCACAGTAAGAAAAAAAGAAGAAAAAAAAAACACTGGACCTGACAAAAAGTACAAAATATACAAACAAATAATCAAAAACGTTACTGATAAGATTGTGTTTACTACCAATTACAGTGATACATATACTGCGGTATAGCAAATGCTCAGGAAATGGGGAAGTTAAGTGTCTTGCCCAAGGACACAACAACAGCATTCATCTGCCAACCTGTGGGTCAGCGCTAAACAGATGACTTTTTTGTCGAGAGCGGGATTTGAACCACCAACCTTCGGATCAGAGGACAAACACTCAACACAACACACGATTTTCTAATAGAATCGTGTGAAATTAGTAGTTGTATTAGTAGTACTAGTAGTAATCGTTATTGAATAAGTAGTACTAATCACTGTAGTAGTAGTAGTGGTAGTAGTTGTTGCAGTGGCAGTAGTTGTGGTAGTAGTTGTAGTTGTAGTAGTAGTAGTAGTTGTTGTTGTAGTAGTAGTAGTAGTTGTTGTTGTAGTAGTAGTAGTTGTTGTAGTAGTTAGTAGTAGTAGTAGTGTTGTAGTAGTAGTAGTTTGTTGTAGTAGTAGTAGTAGTAGTTGTAGTTAGTAGTTGTTTGTAGTAGTAGTTGTGGTAGTAGTTGTAGTTGTTGTAGTAGTAGTAGTTGTTGTAGTAGTTGTGGTAGTAGTTGTAGTTGTTGTAGTAGTTAGTAGTTGTAGTAGTAGTTGTTGTGTAGTAGTAGTAGTAGTAGTTGTTGTAGTTAGTAGTAGTTGTTGTAGTAAGTAGTTGTAGTAGTAGTTGTGTAGTAGTTTGTAGTTGTGTAGTAGTAGTAGTAGTTGTAGTAGTTAGTAGTTGTTAGTAGTAGTAGTTGTAGTTGTAGTAGTAGTAGTTGTTAGTAGTAGTAGTAGTTGTAGTAGTAGTTGTTGTTAGTAGTAGTAGTAGTAGTTGTTAGTAGTAGTAGTAGTTGTTGTAGTAGTAGTAGTTAGTTGTAGTAGTTGTAGTTGTGGTAGTAGTTGTAGTTGTAGTAGTAGTTGTTAGTTGTAGTAGTAGTTGTTGTTCTTGTTGTAGTAGTAGTAGTAGTAGTAGTTGTTGTAGTGGTGGTAGTGGTAGTAGTAGTAGTAGTTGTTGTTGCTGTTGTAGTTGTAGTTGTAGTAGTTGTCGTAGTTGTCGTAGTTGTTGTAGTTATAGTAATAGTTGTAGTAGTTGCAGCAGTAGTAGTAGTAGACGTAATAGTAGTAGTTGTTATTGTAGTAGTAATTGTAGTAGTAGTAGTAGTAGTAATTGTTATATTGGTAAAACTCAATTGTTGTAGTAGTAGTATCGCTGTTGTAATAGTACGTGTTCCAGTAGTAATTACTGTATTAGTAGTAGCAGTTGTAGTAATAGTAATCATCAGTAGCAGTATTAGTACAAGTATCCTTTGTGGACAAATACTTTCCAATAAAATCTATCAAATCTTGAGTAAACATATCTGAAGTAACATGAAAACAAAATATACAAAACTACTTACTTCCCTGAGAAAAAAAAAACTTCAGCAGCACTTTGAAGTACTACATCTGATGCATGTTTGATTTATCAGTACTTCAACAGACTCAGTGGAAAAGTACTATTTTAGGCAAAGACTGACAGCTTTTTCCTGCGCTAAAGAGACAGTGATACGAGTGTTCGCCCTCAATCACTTCCAGACGCTTTGGGACAAAACGAGGAAAAAAAAAAAGTTAAAATCCTAAACCTGGCAGGAGTCAGAGGTTCTGTTTGTGACGAGGAAACCGCATTAGAACATAGATCAGGAGAAAAGTAAAAAGTACAATTCACAGAGCACATTGAACAGGACTCAGATACAAGAAGTTTCTATAAAAAGACAAGTGAGTTCTGTTATAAATAATTGCAGCCTTTGTGATTTCATAATTGCGTCAACTCCAATTGTGATTTCAATTTGATAGTTCCAATATGTTTTACTGAATTATTTCAATCCTCGATAACAGTAATATCTTCCAAACTTCATTAAAATGACGTTGCATAATGTACTGGAATTACAATTAGTGAGTGACTGATGAGGTTTTTTTTAGAATACAGAGGAACCAAACGCTGATTCACTCTGCTGAGACTTTTGGGTCCATTTTTAGATGATTTAGTTCTAATTTAAGTTTATTACAAATTCACCCAAAGCCCATTTTTAACTACAATCCTCTAAGAGAGAAACTGAGTTATTTTTTATTACTGTAGTGTTCAAATTTATATTCTATTTGTATACTTTAGACAGCAGGCCAGCCAAAAATAAATATCAGCCAAAAAGTACAAATATACAACTGATATACAGATCAACTTCAATATAGTTCTCTCTCTACTTATGATACATGTAGGCCTATATTAATAGTTAATACCATATATTTATATATATTTTTATAAGGCGCAGTATCAATAATGCTGAATTCTCTCGCCTGTTTTCATACATAAGGTGCACTGGATTATAAGAAGCATTAAGTGAAACAAACGGACGACACTTGAGACTGATCCTTAGCCCAGGCGTCCACGATCCATTTAATTCATAATTTGTTGCCTCTCTGTCTTGGTGAATGTGGATTATGAATGTGAATGTGGGTGGATCATTTAAGTTTGTTTTTTTATTTCCTACAAGAACTATTCAAATATACCTTGAGTGATAATGTGTTTAATGCAACTTTGCGCGCAATTGTTTACATTTTACAAGAACAAAACTTAAAACCACATGGTTCATTTTCATAAACTATAAGCGCTGAAAAAACAGCTCGCTCCTTGTGCTGATGCGGTTCAGCTTCTGTCGGATTTGCTCTGCGAGGCTCCTGACTACAGTAGTCATAGTGCTCCAACAATCTATCAAGTGTTGCAGCTTCGTAGTTTATCAAAGTCGTACTAACACATTTTGACAGATTTTTGAGCACCGTGTTCCACATAAAATCAGTTCGAGATCAGTAAGCACAACCAGATTTAATAGATAAAGCACACCAGATTATAAGGCGCACTGTTGATTTTTTTGAGAAAATTAAAGGATTTTAAGTGCGTCTTGTAGTCCCAAAAATACGGTAATTACAACGTTTGGGTCATAACCAGAAATGTTGTACAAAATTCAAATGATTTATAGGATGAAAAAAAAAATTCTTACTAAAGTAAGAAAAAAACAACAACATATATATATGTATACAAAAGTTCCTATGCGATGCAACGATGTCTGGATCTATTTTATTTGACTAAATCTAACTATGGAAAAATAAATTCTATTCCTATTTGGTTAACGGTCACATTTTTATAAAGCGCTTTTCCCCCTTTAAGACACTCAAACCACTCACCCATTCAAACACACATTCATACACCAGTGTACACAGAGGGGTGAGGTGGGTTAAGTGTCTTGCCCAAGGACACAACGAAAGCATTGATCTGTGGGAGCTGGAATCGCAACACCAACCTGTGGGTCAGTGGATCTAACTACTCAACCAAATGTTTTTTGTTGACAGTGAGATTCAAACTGCAAACCTTCAGATCAGTGGACAAACATGCTACTGACGCCTATTATATTCCTTATTTTTTTGTTTTTCCATTTATAATTCTTCATGATTTAGGGAAAATGGTGTCTTCCAAGGTTTAATAAAAGCATAAACCAATAATAATTTCAAGGTTAAAATTTGAAATACCAAGAAACCAAAGCATCCAACCATAGTTTTACAGACAGTTCATACCTGGCAGAAAAGGAATGATTCTCCTCTTTGGGTCTTTCTGTCCTCCTTCCACTGGGAATTTATCCAGCAACTCCATCTGAAACAGCACGAACATATTTAAAATTAATGAACATGCAAAAGATACAGACAGCCCCTGAACGCCCCGCTTCCGAACAGGATGGCAGGGACGAGAGAGGAAGAGGTTTTTTGAATTTTTACACATCAGCATTTTTATAATAGTTTTTTTTCTTCCAGGACCAAAGCCAGAGTCAGGAGGGTCTGGCTGTGATGAGGAGAGTGGAGAGCAGATGTTTTTTTCCCCGGTTCAAATGTTCCAGGACTATACACACTGACACACTGACATAATGGAATCGTCTCTCCAGGTTTTCAAGGCAAATCTCTTCTTTCTTTGACGACTTCAGTATTCAAACTCTCTTTAAAGGTCCTATATTACGTAAAGTTGACCCTGCAGTTGTGTTTTGATTTGACTTATTATACATGTGCTGGGTTAAATAGGGCAAAAACACCACAAAAACAGTGAATTGACACCACTCTAGAGTCATTGGAATAACATTTTCCTATAATTATAGCTATCTCTTATAGGCTTTGAGATTGGATTTGCGATTTATGTTTTAATACAATTAGATTCTGCTCAAAGTTCACATTTTAAACAGAAGAATTCACCAAACGGCTGAAATTTGAAGTGACAAACTAATACAGACATGTCAAACTCAGGCCCAGCGACCAAATTTGGCCCGCAATATAATCATATTTGGCCCGCAAGATCATATCATGTATCAGTATGTATTAGAGCTGCCCACCGGCTACAGATAGAAAATAGAGACATTATTTATTTAAAATGTTGTTATTATTTTATATTTTGCTTGTTCTGGATTCAATGTTTAAGCAAAACTATTATTAAACATTTATATCAATAAGAAAAGGTTTAACATTACACATCTCAAAAGAAGAGAAATTTGACATTTTTCAGTAAATATTTAGTTTGGCCCACGACTTAGTCCCAGTTTTTAATTTTGGCCTCTGTGAATTTGAGTTTGACACCCCTGACCTAATACAAGAGTCACACATGTTTGTACAGATGTAAATCACAGGGTTAGCGTTTTTCTTTCAGAATATGACAGGATATTTTCATGTTTGTTGAGTAAATGATGGTACTGCCTTTGCCATTTACTTATTGGATCCATTCAAACTAACCTGGCTCACACCACACTAATACGTGTATCACTAGAACTGACTTCTGGGTCCAGTCAAGTGGTAACGGAGGGAAACAGGGGCAGATTTTTTACATTCAAATAGCTCTTATTCAGAAACTAGAGGGACTATTGAAATAAGTAAAGTATCAGAATGTAGGAAAGAGTTACACTCCAACAGGGTAAAGTTAAACCTGTGATATTCTTTCAAGTTGTTGACAAAAAATTTAAAAACTCATGTCAATAACGGAGGAAATGAAATATGCAGCACTTTTTGGGCAATAAATACAAACAGTGATAACTCTTGGTTCTCACTTACATATCCTTAACAAACTGGTTTGAATATTTGCTTCATATAGTTTTCTACCATATGGTACAAGATTAGGTTTAAAAACCTCTTACTTTTTGAGTAATGAGATTTTTTATTAAGAAAGGTCATGGTAACGGAGGGAAAAGTAACGGAGGGAAAATTGTTCAAGCAAGTAGAAGGTGCATGATTTTGCATAATTTGTCAGCTTTTTTCTTCTGAATGCTTTAATATTACTTCAAAATGAAAGGAAACTATTTCTATAAAATATGTCAGTCCTTCCAAGCAAATTTTTATCATTTTAAATACATTTTTTGGGAAAAATCATGTACCTTCATCAACAGTTCTAAGATGGAATAACACAAGATATGATGAAATACATCCATTTATTTACATGATTTGCAGGTCTTAGAAATTTGGGAAATAATTTTTGTTCCATGTTTCATACATGGTCTGTTTAAAACGTATGGAACTTTAGAACCAAAAATGGTACAGAAAAAAGGTGAACAGTTTCATAAACTAGAGTACATATGTATCTGTTGAATACATTTTTATATCAGATGCATTAACTTGAATTTTTGGCCTTGCTGTATAGTTCTGCTTGACCGGGCCCTTCTACATATTGGCTGGGATGGCTCTGTCTGAAACCGATCAGAAAACATGGAATATCATGATGATTATTTATCAAAGCGCCACAAAACCAGCAGAACAAACCGGAAAAAAAAACAAAACAAAAAAAAACTAAAAACTTTTGTTACATCCAGTTAAAAGAAAAGCACAGACATCTTCCCTGTCCACAAACAGACAAAGCTTTTACCTTTTGCACATTTTTCACAAACTAAATAATCTGTACTTTCACAAAATAGGCTGAATGTCGGTGTCTCCATGTTTGTTTCGGTTCATTTGGTCGCTCAGTGCTGCTCTGTGACTGGTTCGCCAATTAACTTTACAGTGGGAGCACTCCAAGATGAATATCACCAGAATCCATGCAAGGTTACATTCATAAAGCAATCAGGATGCAACTACATGGTCAGATTTAAGATTTGGAGTAATTTGGGGTTAAAATGTAGGATAAATATGTCTCGGGGGTATCAGACTTGCCCATAGTGTAGTTGCACTGAGAGCTGCATTGTTCTTGCACAGTGCACTGATGTGTCTTTATGTGCGGGGTGAGAATGTGCGGACAGCGGATATACTCCAGACAAATGACAGCCCTATGGGGAATTACATTTGCCTCTGACTCAATGAGAAATGCTCCTATAAAATAATAGTGTTTAAGTGTAATGGCTCTTCTCAGGGTGAACATTAACATTATTTAACAGGTTGTCATGAAATAAATGGAGGTTTACAGAAGGTCGCTCGTATTAGTTTATACGCGGTTACAAGGACATGACCTGACAGCCTTGAGGAAACTTTACGGCACAAATAGTAGAGATAGTACTGCTGTTATTAAAGGCGCTGTGCCGATTTTTTCATGTTTCTGAGCAAATTCCATTTTACTCCAGTAATAATGATCAGCTCTTGAGATCAATATACACAAATAGTCAAACGTTTAGACACATTTTCTCAGTCATACAGAAGCATAGACTGTATAAAGAAGTGGACTAAGAGAGTGTGATGTCGCCCATAGCGTTCAGCTTCAGTCAAATGAAGCTCATCGAGGCTGGCAGTTCTGAGGCGATTTAGAGCTGAGTTCCGTTGTGGCAAAAATGATATATCTCTTGACGATAAATAATGAATCCATTTGCAAAGCCTGATGAGTTTTTGGAATATAGACCAAGGTTTATTCTTGTTACAGTAGATATGGACAGGGCCTAGGCCTGACCTGGCCACAGACCAACAGCCTCTCTCCACCAGCAGTATGTCCCAACCACATCTTGCTCCATCTTCCAAGTCTCTCCCCAATATCTGCCCAGTATCTGCCCCAAGTATATGCGCTCTGAGTATTTCTACAGAAATACAAGTAACATACATATCAATGCAGAGTGACTTTGTTTTCAGAGGCTGGTGCTAAATTAACATATAGTTGAGGACAACAAAAAGCTTCCTGAAGGAGGAGACAGTTGTGCCTGATGAACCTTTACACATGTTAATGATGGTCTGGGTTTCAGGTAGAAAATCACATTCATTTTCACAAAGACACAGAAAGAAATCTTTCCACAGTCTAAATTTCTATCATAGTTCCATAAGAACAGGAATTGATTTATGGACAAAGGGGCAACGTTTTTTCAATACAAAGTGAACTGGAGCTGGAGTCGATGGAGCTGGAAGTGCACCCATGCTCAGAGGCTGGCTACCTATGGACATTTTTTCATATGGAAGACATTAAATATATGAAGGAAGATATTTGGAATGATGTAACAAAAAAAACAAAAAAAAACTCTTAATAATATTTTTCACATTTTATACTGAAATCCACAAAGTAGTCACCCTTTGCTGTGGGGCTGCATGCCAGTAGTTGTTAGAATAACCATGAAAAGTGCTTATACATTCAACACAGTGAATAATTATGATGTTCTGCATAGGGCCTGACTGATATATAGGCTGGCTGACATTAATGGCTGTTATGGTCACTTTGAGACATTGGCCTAAATCTTGCCGATATGGGCCACGTGGGCATGTTATACTTCCTTAAAAAGTTTAGACTCTCTATATTATGTCCATTTAATCCAATTTACAAACAGATAAATGCCCTAATATGTAGCGCAGCATCTATATTTATCTGCAGAGTCATTTGTTTGTGTCCGTGACGCTGTACTGTCCCTGAACGCTCCCCCAGAGTCACGTGACTCACATGTCCTTGTTTACACACACAGCTGCTGTCAACATGCTGGATTATATTATATTTAGAGACGATCGTTTTGATTCAGACTAAAAGGACACTTATTAGTGAAGATTTGTGATCTGAGAGGAGCCTGTGTGAGCGGTGAGTGTTGCAAATGTGTCGGTTTTGAAGCTACTTTTCATTCTTTCTTATTGGTTAGTGCTTAGCTGCTGTTTTCTCTTCCACTGGCCAACTGTGATGTGACTATAGATATATTACTTTACATATTATGGATATGTAAATGAGCTGTGAAAAGAGGTGTGAATTATCCGCATTTACACATACAATTTCTTACCACTGTACGCACACATTTACTGCGAAAGGTGAATAGCGTTGAGTTTACTTACTTTTTTTACTGGCTAGAATGTCATACAAAAATGCCATTAGAGCCAAACCTAAGTTTTATAATCAATTGAAGATTTCATCACTAAATATATCAGCTTTTATATTGGTGATCGACAGCTCCAACTTCCATTTTATCTGTATTATATTGGCCACAAAAAAATCCATATTGGTCGGGCCCTAGTTCTGAATCCATAAGGTAAACGAGGAATAACTTTAGACCACAGAAAAATGTTTAAAATGAACTAGTTTTTCATGTTTGCATGTTATTCCCCACTTACCTAATTTGCTAACTAGCGTGCAAACCGTACACTTCCTGATTATCGGACAATAAAAAGCTTTGTAAATAGACACAGACAGTACATACTATATAGGTGACTTACTTTGCGCATATAACAGTACAGTGAGATTTTATTCAGTCCTATAAAGCTGTTGGCCTTTGCAGTGAATATTGATACTGTCCGTATGATGTAAGAAGTATTTTAGAAGAGGATTGGACTTTGTCCAGATGTATTTTTTATGAGCGAGTGGATCTGATTACAGGGAACATAAAGGGACCGGGCGTGCCAGGCTTTACACATGGGAACAGTTACACTACAGGGGCATGGGAATATTTTTTTCATGTTCACTGTTCATAATCTCATACAGGGCACTTGTATTATGATCATTACAAATGGGATGATTTTTCCCATGTTTATGGCAGATGCCCGAGCACAAACAATACCACTCTGACGCAATGTTACTTAAATATGATAAATATTATTCAACATCAGCGTTTATTGTTGTTTTGTTGACCTCCTCAGAGTTGTACAATACAGAGTAATCCTGTATTGTCTTATATTTGAGGCTTGGGTGCTCTGAAAATTCCTGTTTTCACCTTCCCCCTATCCCCTACCACAACTACAGTATGTACTTTTATTCCATGCAAAGGTCTTGCAAAAAAAAAAAAACAAACAAACAAAAAAAACCCACGCACACAGAGCAATTTTTTGGGGAAAATTTATATTAAAATAAAAAATGTTTGTTACTATAAAGAGGTGGAGCCTATTCTATAGTTTTGAAAAGTCAGTCAATGAAAAATATATATATTCAATGACTATATATATATATATATATATATATATATATATATATATATATATATATTATATATATATACACATATATATATATATATTATTTTTTTTCAATTCACACCAACAGTCTTGAGAACTAGCCTGATTCATCAGCTGCTTTCACTTTCGTGGAAATCGTCTCACCTCACAGCATTAGGATTCTTTTCTTCTTTTTCTATTTAACCAATCGCTGCTATTTATTTGTGACAAATGTAATGCACCAAAACCCGTAGGAAGAAGGACAATAAAGTCTTTCTCCTTGATAAAATTCAACAAACATTCTCTTTCTTCCAGCTTTAAATCCTCCATGTCGGGAATCAGTTGCCAACACAGAATGTCTGTCTTCGTCTACATCCATCTCGACGCTTTGTTTACTGTTGTGCTGTTCCACAAAAGAGACCCAGACAGACGCGACGAGTTTGACGTCATGGCTTCACAGCTCACAGCTGATTGGCCGGTGCGCGGTCTTCGACTTCCGGGGGTTCTTGCAAACCATCTAGTGCATTCTGATTCTTGACCTAGTCACTGGAGAGAAATGAAATTGAGTGGAGGCACTAGGTGGCGCCAGCCTGGCTACCTAAGAACGGGCCCTCACACAATTTATATATTATTTAATTAACTTATAAAAAAAATAAACAAAAGGGCATGAGTATCTTATTTGAAAAAGTCAATAACTGGACCCCACTTCCTTTCAGAAGTTGGCACGTTTAGTTGTAGTTGAGCCATTAACAGTTCCGATGTGTCTGATTTTTGATATCCACTGATCAGTGGTCAGTGTCTGAGGTTTCAGCCAGTACATCGTGATCATTTTTCTTGCAGTCATCAGAAGAAGAAACAGAAACACTGATCATAAGAGAGACCATCAGGAAACATATCAAGCAAAAAGATCATTGGGTCCAACGAGAGGTCGACAGCCAATATATTTTGTAGAACATCTTTGACATCAATCCAGAAACATTGTATACTGGGGCAGTCCCAAAATATGTGAGTTTGGTTACCCACAAGTCCACAATTCTTCCAACATTTGTCACTGAAACTACATTTCTAAAGAATCTTAATTTGACCTTCCAGTCAAACTCCAACAAGAACAAATATTCTCCCAGGCATCATCATCCAAGGTTACAGTCATTTCCATTTCCCACAAATAAAATAAAAATCAAATCAATATTGGAGTTTACAATGAACAAAATGTAAAATAATGACACTAAATACCAGAAAAAAAGCACATCTTCTTCAATACGCATTTTTATTTCATTTCTTTTTTGTCTCTAGAGTGTAACCCCATCCCTGATTACAAATGTTTGGGATAATTAGTGTCATTCTTTACAGCAGAATAAGCAAATATCTGAAGCAGGAATTTCTATAAACATCTCAAGTTTTCGCCGTTAGACCAAACCAGACACAGCGCTGGCACCGCCCTGGAATCTGATGATCCTGCACGTTTCTCAGTACCCAACAGACCCTCCTAACATTGTAGTAAAAGTCCTTGGCTCCACATTTTTGCAATTCCAACTCAGTGTGTACAAATAGTTTCATTGATAAAACGAATGGCTGCATATTTCCTGGACAAGTTCACTGTGACCTTCAAATGCCTGTGTGGCCTCAAGGCACTTTTAGGGAGTCACAATGAGCACATGGATTCAGCTCTAAAAAGAGAAGGATAGAGCTCCGTTTTATTCTACTGCATAATGTCTCTTGAATTTTACAGATTTAAATAAAAAACTTAAACGTCCATTGTGTCATTTTTCTGGTGGAGGGTCCGTCACCTGCTTTTTTCTTCATTGGAGATGTTGTTTGGAATGTTTCGCAGTATGGTATAAACCTTTCTATCTTCTTGAAACCAGGCTAAGTTAAAAACCAGATCTGTGGAGAGGCGACCCCGCTCACAGTCAGATTGCCTGTTTTTTGTGGGGTTTTTTTGAGCCATAAATCCTCCTGTAATTGAATAAATGTAAGGTTGAGCTGTTTAATGTCACACTGCAGAACATTTCAGGCAGCATGTAGAAAAAAGCAGGTGACGGACAAAAAGTTTCGTAGTGTACCTTTAAGAGTTCACTGCAATCAATACGTCACAAAGTTTTATGTGAATAATAATGAACCATACCATACCAAAGTTAAATAAAGTGAAAGTGCAGTACAGAAGAAAGAGATAAAAGATATAAGTGTACTGGCTACAATTATAGATGCACTGGTATCAATACTAGTATCAAAAATCGCTGCTGATCCTCAAAAATGAGCTAGATCAGGTATCGGTTCCATGATATCGGTTAAGCCTGTAAATCTGTGTATCATTTGTTCATTCGTTTTTCAAAATAAAACCAAAATTAAGAAAACTACTATTTATTCATTATTTGTCTCCAAAACCAAAATAAAAAAAAACAGACAACAGTTTTCGATTTCGTGTTTAAATGAATAATGGAAAAAACGGGTAACAGAATTTTTCCCGTTTCCGTGACTTAAATTGAGATGCTGGACTGAACCAGGACTGATCCTAGAACTGAACCAGGTCAAAACCAAAACTAGACCAGGACTAAACTAGCCAGGCTGGTGCCAACTAGTGCCTCTGCTTCATTTAATTTCTTTCCAGCGACTTGATTTTGCCACACTTAAATTATTGCATTACTACTTGGGCTATGACAAACAAAACTACTCTTAAATTAGCTGAAACTATATATAAAAAATCACTTAAAATATTAGACAAAAAGCCCACAAATTATCACTGTTGGAGAATACTTGACAAATACAAATTCCTAAATTGGGACAACACAATCAAATATGCAGATTTAATTCTGGTTTACAAAGTTTTTAATCATCTTGCTCCACCTCCTCTAAAGGAGTTTGTGAAAAGAAATTCAAATCGCACAACAAGAGCAGTTCTAGAGGCGACTGCTCTGTGCCGTTTAGGAAAAGTACTTTTGGACAACTCTCTTTTGCTTATCGAGCAGCTCAAACATGGAACACAGAGCTGCTCATATACGAGAACTTTCAACACTGGCAGCATTTTCTAAAGCTTTAAAACAGTGGTTATTCAATGGTCAAATATGTCTCCATGTTTAACCAATTTATATTTTCTTTTATTTTGAGGGGTTGTTGGTTTAACTCTTGACTTAATTCTTAAACTTCTGACTTTGAACTTCAAATGAACTGTTTGAAACTAATTGTGTGTATAGTGAGTGTGCTGGTGTTGTGTACTTTTGTGTGATTGTTGCTGTACTTTTCTTCGTCCTACAGATGATTTTACATCAACCTGCTGAGGGACTGAAGATGGAAATTAGCCACGTTGGCTATAATCTTTGCATATTTACATTTTTAATGATCATTAATATGTACTGTCCCTTTACAAATAAATAAAATAAGAAAATAAGACTAGGTCAGGAATCAGGATGCAATAGACGGTTTGCAAAAACCCCGGAAGTGCAAGTTCGGGCACCAGCCAATCAGCGAAGAGTCATATATTCAGTGTTGTCAGCAATGCGAGGATTTAAAGCTGGAACAAAGAGAATGTTTGGTGAATTTCATCAAGGGGAAAGACGTTATTGTCCTACTTCCTACAGGATTTGGGAAAAGCGGTGCATTACGGCGCATAGTGGTGCATTACATACGTCATGACCAAATAGCAGCGATTGGTTAAATGATAAAAAGTACACACCTACCGTCGAGAGAATGAAATCTAAGGCTGTGAGGTCAGACGGTTTGTACGTAGTGAAACGAAGTAAAACCGGCTGATGTATCAGGCTAGGACTAAACCAGGTCTAAACCGAGACTAAACCAGGACTAAACCAGGCTCAGTCCTGGTCTGATTCTGGTCTGGTCCCAGTCTCAGTCTCCAGAAAGAATAGCTGATAGCTGATGTCGGTTAAATACAATCAATCAATAAACCTGCAGAGGGACAACAGGTGGAAATTAACACTGGTGCTACAACCTGGTACAAAACATCTCTCCTGGTAAGGGCAATGTAGATTGTGCACTGTTCCTGTCTCATTAAATAAATAAAATGAAGTAAAAGTAAAAAGTATCCACTGTTAAATGTAATGTAAGTAAAGTACAGATACCTAAGAATTGCACTTTTACTTTTGTACTTTGTTACCTTCCATCACTGGGAATGAACAAAGTTGTTGGTTGACTGATCCAGCAGAGGAACACAAGCTCAAGGCTCAAAATCTGATTGATACTTTTACTGGCCAATATATTCAGTCCAGTTTGTGATTCTGTTTTGTTCCCATTCGTCTAGACAAGCTGTGAGCCAGTGTAAAGCAGATGACAAACCTATACATGGACGTTTGGCTGTTCAAAAGATAGAATATTTTGTTTTGTTAATAGCAAACTTTCACTCACTCCACCATCTGTATTTTGTTCATCTTGGCCACAACACTTTGCAATGAAAACACTTGGATCAAATCTCTTGGCAATAATAAAGCTGAATAATGTGGTGGCACTTTGTAGCATAACAAATATATTTCTGCGAGACACTCTGGCGTTTATATGAAATGTTCTGTCACGATGTAGCCAAGATTCAACCCTATAGAAAAACATAAACATTGTATATTGTTCCCTCATCAAAAACAGACCTGGAGTTGCGTTTTGCTTCATTTACACATGTTTGAGTAACTCTTTTTATTAGTCTGTCTACATCGTTGTTTCCCAAAGACTGGGTCGTGCAAAGACAATTTTTTGGGGTTGCCTTGCCACGATCTGCATGTAGGTCTGCAATATACATATACATACATCTCCACCGCACCCCCGCTCCTCACTTTTTCGGCAGCACCACCTTATCTAACCAATTTTCTGTGGGAAACACTGATTACTGTTTTACATTGTTTAAAACGTGAGTACTGTATTTTTCAGACTATAAAGCACATTTATAATCCCTTAATTTTCTGAAAAATTGACAGTGCGCCTTATAATCCGGTGCGTTTTATGTATTAATTCTGGTTGTGCTTACTGATCTCAAACTGATTTTCACATATATTCCACTGAGTCTTTAGTAGCCTGATTCATCAGTCGGTTTCACTTTGTGGAAACAGTCTGACCTCGCTGCTTTAGGATTTGCTTGAAGGTAAGCGGGTACTTTTTTTATTTAACCAATCGCTGCTGTTGAGTTGTGAAGTATGTATGTAGAAGGAAGGGCAATAATTTCTTTCCCCTTGATAAAATTTACCAAACATTCTCTTTGTTCCAGCTTTAAATCCTCGATCTCTGGGATTGTTGCCAACACAGAATGTCTGTCGTCGTCTACATCCATCTCAACGCTTTGTTTACTGTTCTGTTCCACAAAAGGAACCCAGACAGACGCGACGAGTTTGACGTCATGTCTTCACAACTTCTGGGGTTCTTGCAAACTGTCTAGTGTATTCTGATTCCTGACCTAGTCGCTGGAGAGAAATGAAATTGAGCGGAGGCACTAGGTGGCACCGGCCTGGGTAGTACTGTGGTACATTCCAGCAAAAGTAATCTCCCTTGCATATCTCCATGGACACAACCAGGTGCTGGACTCTTATCAGGAAAGTTACACAGCTTTAACTGATACCAGTGTAGGGAAGGGAAATGACGTAATTTCCTTAAAAAAACAGTCAACTTACTACACAGTCCAATAGTGTTCCGATTCCTGACCTAGTCACTGGAGAGAAATGAAAGAAAGTGGAGGTACTAGCTGGAGACTGTCTGGCTAGTTCTTTAGTCCGTCAGAAGCTGATCAGTGCTTATAGTTGATTACTCATGTATATTTGAGTCCTCCTCATAGGAAATAAAAAAGTGTCAAGTCTCAAGTGTTGTTCATTTGTTTCACTTAATGTGAATTATAATCCAGTGCGCCTTATGTATGAAAATAGACAAGAGAATTCAACATTATTGATTTTGTGCCTGATAATCCAGTTCACTTTATAGTCCGAAAATATGGTAATACTAATTGTTCAGAGTAGGGATGGGCATGATTAGTCGATTAATCGATAATTGATCATTAAGAATTTCATCGATTATGTTAATTTTAATCGACAAACCAAATGTAGGTTGCTGTGTGTAGCGTGACCAAACAGGGTCTGTACATGTGTCTCTCTGCACTCAGAAGGAGCGAGACACAAACAGTCAGTCAGTCTGAAACATGCCGAAGCACAAATGCATATTTAACGATGACTTGTACAAGAAATTCCACGCTTTCCGTTGCGTTCGGGACAAGTGTGAGTCCATGTGCACAGTGCACAAAGCAGCACATATGTTTCTGTGTCCAGTGGGAAAAAGTTTTTCCAGGTGAGAGTCGCGCAATGTCGATGACAAGTCCCCACCTCCCTCCCCCCGTACGGTGTCCTGGTTTTGACAAATGCAAATATGGTCACACTAACCTGTATTCCACTGAGTCATGTCTTTTAATCCGACAGAATTTGACCGCATCAACCCACAAGAGCTGTAGTTTTATCTTCACTTATTTTATGCAAATTAGCTATGCGGTTTTAAGTTTCGTTTCTGAGAGTTGCACAAAACTGAATTAAACACATTATAATGTCAAACGGGCTGATGTGGCTCTAGAGTCGTTACGGTTTATATGTCGTAAAGTTGAATTTATTTATGCAGATTAGTAGTGCAGATAGTAATAATAATGATGATCATATTAATATAAAAACGTTAATGATTAATTGATAATCGATCGTTAATTCTTCCGACGATCGATTAAGAAAATTTTATTGGATGCCCATCCCTAATTCAGAGACACGATAACTCAGTCAACAATAAAATATCCTCATTAATCATCATCCTAATCATCATCTTTATTCCAGACTCATGGTCCATTTTTAAAACAGACAAGAACACTGACAATACAAAAGAACAAACATTTATGTTTTTAAAAGACAACCACACCATTGTCTTCACATGTTGGACTGATATGATATTGCACTGAATCTCATATTTGTGAGTGACATTATTATTTCAATGTCCAATTTGTTCAGCCTGCAGATAAAACTGTACATTAAAATTCTTAGTGCAGCTTGCAAAGTCACTCGTCCTTCGTGGGCTCCTCAAAAGCACTAATGTTCAATCACGGTCAAATTGATTTCGTGATTTGTAATAATAATATCTATTGACTTGGGCCGCGAAGAATTGTGACTTTTAAAATACGGATCCCCGGAAAAAAAATTTGGGAAACACTTGTGTACATCTCCAAAGCTCAAAATGCTCTGTTCTACCCTGTGACATCATGAAGTGGTAGTTTTCAAGTTAACAGCAACAACAACATTTTACCTTTAGTTCAGTAGAGATTGACAATTCGTGTATCATTCGTTCATTCGTTTTTCAATATAAAACCAAAAATAAGAAAATGAAAAAACAACAGTTTTCTTTGTTATTTGTCTCCAAAACCAAAATGAAAAAACGGATAACGATTCGTTTTTTCATTTTGGATTTTGTGTTTAAATGAAGAATAGAAAAAGCGGATAACGGCCGTTTCCTGTTTACGTGACTTCCGTGACTGCGATGCCGGACTTTTGCACCGCATACGGACTGAATCAGGACGGATCCAGGTCCGAGACCAGAGCGGGACTGAGACCGGGACCAGACAGGGACCAGAGCGGGACTGAGACCGGGACCAGACAGGGACCAGAGCGGGACCAGGGCGGACTCCGAGCTTGGACTCCGAGCCTCAGCTTCGAGCTCCGGTCCTGCCGTGGGCTCTGAGCCTCCGGTCTGGTCCTGGTCTTGTCTCGATCTCGGTCTCAGGCCCGCTCTGGTCCCGGTCTGGTCCCAGTCTCAGTAGCGCTTTGGTCCCGGTCTAGTCCCGGACCTGGTCCATTTGAACCAAAAGCTCTTAGTTTGATTCATTTTCATTGGTCTGAATGCGTCAGTCGGAGGCTTTGCACCACCTCGGAACCAGCCGCGGTTCTTGAGCGCGGAGGACCAGAGCAGCTCTGTCCCGGTCTCAGTCCCGCTCTGGTCTCGGTCTGGTCTTGGACCTGGATCCGTCCTGATTCAGTCCGTATGCGGTGCAAAAGTCCGGCATCGCAGTCACGGAAGTCACGTAAATGGGAAACGGCCGTTATCCGTTTTTTTCTATTCTTCATTTAAACACAAAATCGAAAACTGAAAAAACGAATCGTTATCCGTTTTTTCATTTTGGTTTTGGAGACAAATAACGAAGAAAACTGTTGTTTTTTCGTTTTCTTATTTTTAGTTTTATATTGAAAAACGAATGAACGAATGATACACGGATTATTGACAATTCCAGGACTGAAATAATCCAAATGACTCTAGTGAAGGTTCATGGAGTTTAAAAACACAGTGGAGTACTTGTATTAATCAGAAAATAGTGTAATATGGACTTTTTAAATATTGGTCATTGTAAGAGGAAGTAGTAACTGTGGTAGTTTTTTTTGGGTATAACTTTTGCTTTAATAATTCCAAATAAACGATCTATTTTCTCTTCAAATGTGTAATCTCCCTGGTGGCCATATTAGATGAAACATTCTTACTGAAGATGGAAACTATGCATCAGCTGTTTGAGTTGGATCCTTAAAGCTCAAGTGTCTGCTCCAGGGTGGAAAACTCCTTGGACGGACCGGGAAGGCTGTTGCCGGGCGGATTCTCTCATTTGTTTTAGTTACTGTGCATCTCCAAAAGCTATTCTACACCCTTAAAGTGTCAAAGTTTAATGATTACCAAAAACTCACGGCTTTTAAGTCCCTCGAGTGGCTTTTCGCACCCCAGAAGAAAGTCGTTTAAGTCTGTAGAGTTCAGAAACACTTTAGCACGTTGTTCATTTTCGTGCACGGCTTTAGAACAGCTTATTTTCAGATCTCAAAGTGAAACTGGGGTGGACTGTAGCCAATCAGAGAGCTGCTTTTGCTGCTTACTTTCAGGTTGACAAGAAATAAAAAAAATACTTATTGTTAGGGATGCAGCGATCTTTTCCAGTTCTGATACAGATATTGATACTTTGACCCGAGTTTGACTTGGCTTTGACAGTTTTTACACATCCAGATACCAGTGTAAAAACAGAAAATGACACTTATTTCCTTTAAACTCTCTTAAATTATTACCCGAGAATTTACGGTTTGTGCACAACCAAAGATCTGAAAACTAAACTGAAACTCAACTGCACCTTGGGATTAACAGTGGTGGATGAAGTACTCAGTTTTGTTACTTAAGTAAAAGTACAGATACAGGTAAAAGATTACCCAAGTAAAAGAGTAACTGTGTCTCATGAAAAAAACTACTGAAGTACTGTACCTGTTTAAAAATTTGTAAAACTGAATAAAAAATTGAACAGTTAAAGCATCAAACGAAGTGATTTTGATCAAGAATTTAGCTGTTTTTGTGTGTTTGTTTTGCTCAGAGTTGGAATATTAACTGAAATTACATAAACATGCTAAAAAAAAAAAAATGTCTCAGCCATTTTAGCAGGTCTCAAACCATCAAGAAAATACTTTTTACTTTTCAGTCCAGATCTAAAGTGTAGTGGAGTAAAAGTACAGATACACACTCTCAAATGTAGTAAAGTACAAGTGAAAAATATCCACTGTAAAATGTAATGTAAGTAAAGTACAGATATCTAAAAACTGTACTTAAGAATTGTACTTTTACCAACCCAAATGTTATGTAAATGTCATATATTTTTGATGTCACTTCTGCCCAACTTTGTGTGAATAAAAGTTCAAACATTCTAGGTCAAAATCTGTAAATAGTCTTTTACATCTGTTTAAAGGTCCAGACAGGATATCAGCTTAACCCATTTCATGGAACAGATAAACCCAATCCAGAAAATGTTTCAGTATCGATGCTGATATTGATTGTATCGGTGCATCCTTACTTATGAATATATCATATATTAATAATATTATAATATGTTTGTCCCTCTGTTTCTTAGTCTTGAGTGAGCTCTGGCCCTACAGACTAGAACTCTATCTGCAAATGGAAGCACGTCAATCCGGGACACATCTATCATCCTGTCCATCCTGTTTACTCCTGGTTTAGTCCTGGTTTAGTTCTGTTTCAGTCCTGTTTTAGTCCTGGTTTAGACCTGTTTTAGTCCTGGTTTAGACCTGTTTTAGTCCTGGTTTAGTCCTGGTTTAGACCTGTTTCACTCCTGTTTTAGTCCTGGTTTAGAACTGTTTTAGTCCTGGTTTAGACCTAGTTTAGTCCTGGTTTAGACCTAGTTTAGTCCTGGTTTAGTCCTGTTTCAGTCCTGTTTTAGTCCTGTTTTAGTCCTGGTTTATTCCTGGTTTACTTCTGGTTTAGTCCTGGTTTAGACGTAGTTTAGTCCTGGTTTAGTCCTGTTTCAGTCCTGTTTTAGTCCTGGTTTAGACCTGGTTTAGTCCTGTTTCACTCCTGTTTTAGTCCTGGTTTAGAACTGATTTAGTCCTAGTTTAGTCCTGGTTTAGTCCTGATTTAGTCCTGTTTCACTCCTGTTTTAGTCCTGGTTTAGACCTGTTTTAGTCCTGGTTTAGAACTGATTTAGTCCTAGTTTAGTCCTGGTTTAGTCCTGATTTAGTCCTGTTTCACTCCTGTTTTAGTCCTGGTTTAGACCTGTTTTAGTCCTGGTTTAGAACTGATTTAGTCCTAGTTTAGTCCTGGTTTAGTGTTGTTTCACTCCTGTTTCAGTCCTGGTTTATTCCTGGTTTACTTCTGGTTTAGTCTTGGTTTAGTCCTGTTTTAGTCCTGGTTTAGACCTAGTTTAGTCCTGGTCTAGTCCTGTTTCAGTCCTGGTTTATTCCTGGTTTACTTCTGGTTTAGTCTTGGTTCAGTCCTGTTTTAGTCCTGGTTTAGACCTAGTTTAGTCCTGGTTTAGTCCTGTTTCAGTCCTATTTTAGTCCTGTTTTATTCCTGGTTTATTCCTGGTTTACTTCTGGTTTAGTCCTAGTTTAGTCCTGGTTTAGTCCTAGTTTAGTCCTGGTTTAGTCCTGTTTCACTCCTGTTTTAGTCCTGGTTTAGACCTAGTTTAGTCCTGTTTCAGTCCTGGTTTATTCCTGGTTTACTTCTGGTTTAGTCTTGGTTTAGTCCTGTTTCAGTCCTGTTTTAGTCCTGTTTTAGTCCTGTTTCAGTCCTATTTTAGTCCTGTTTTAGTCCTGGTTTATTCCTGGTTTACTTCTGGTTTAGTCCTGGTTTAGTCCTAGTTTAGTTCTAGTTTAGTCCTTGTTTAGACCTGGTTTTATCCTGATTTAATCCTGGTTTAGTCCTGGTTTTGTCCTTGATTAGTCCTGGTTTAGACTGGGTTTAGTACTGCTTTATTCCTGGTTTAGTTCTGGTTTAGTCCTGGTTTAGACCTTGATTAGTCCTGGTTTAAACCTGGTTAGTCCTGGTTTTGTTCATGGAAGTGGATATCTCTTTCACTGTGGTTAGCTCTGTTTTTTTTCTTGCCGATAAGGAGGGTCTAAGAACAGGGGAGGTTTGTTTACTTGTTTCCACTGAATGTTGGTGAAGGAGTGAAGCATGATATATCACTACAGAAATAAACCGCCATAAACAATAATACTGAAACTACTTTATGCCACTGACACAATAACAATTATGCAAGATAATCCCGGTCAGCCATTCTTAAATAATCAATATCAGACCTGAGCTGTGACAAATAAATAACAGAATGAAACAATAATTAACCCCAGATGTTATTTTTCAACTCTCTATGTGCAGCTCTAATCTCAAATACCCACAAATCTCACCACAATCTTGTCCACACGATAAATACATTGTTCCAGCTTTCGTGTATTGACCAAAAAATAGATAAACTGAAATAAATTATCGTGACAATGTTTGTTTCTCTGACAAATATTGGTTTAGGTTTTCGAACTATCTGTTGAGAACTAAGCCCTTAAACCTGAATTTATTTTGTTCTATTATTATGAGCTGCAGACAGAGCACAGGGGTTTAATTTTGTCATTAAAGGTTGTATGGAGGATTTTTTTTTTTTTTCAAATTGTCAATGAAAGTTTAAAATACCATTACAGACATGCAGCAGCCTTGTAATTATGATGACCAAAAAATAAAAAAGAATGAAAATCTATCAACTGTGGACGTGTTGAGGCCAGATAAACATCAGCCAATAGATAACAAGGCTACCTCATTTTCTATTGGCTGTTTGGTTGTCAATCAAATTCCCTACATTTCTAGCGTAACTGACTCGCCGGCGTGCGGGGATTATGTGGTTTATGCGGCGGTTCTTAGAGGCTTTTTCAAACTGTCGCTTCCTCGCAGTTTGCACAAAGTTTGTTGCGATGTCGGACGAGAATCCACGACCGGTTCGCCGCAAAAGAAAGTCAGTTTTTTTTGGTCGCTGAAAGAAGAAGAGAAGGGGAAAAGGAGCAAAGCCAAACTGAGGTGATTCTTGGAGATTCCTTCCAGCGATTGCGTGAATGAAGCACACAAAGGGTCTAAAAACTGACGTGTCGGTCGCTAAATTATTTCTAGACAGAAAACTTCAACAGTAATTCTGAACTGGCTGTAAACAAGTGTGATTTCTAGAGTAAAGAGGCGGGAGGAGATGTTTCTACTGAGGCAGCGGTGTAAGAGGAAGGTGGTGTCACGCATGCACAACATTTGAAACAGGACTGTCGCTGTATTTATTTTCCCTTAAAAAATCCTCTATACAACCTTTAAGTGTTTTTTTTTTTAACAATGTCTTTGAGGTAGACTATAAAATGTACTCACACACACTTTTTATACATGGCACTTTTCCATCTTCAAGGCTCTCAAAGATCTTTACATCAAGGAACCACTCACACATTCACACACACATTCATACACCAGTGTACATAAATACACACAGTAGGATGGGTTAAATCAGTGGTCCTCAACCTTTTTAGCTCCTTTTTAGACTGGTTTTATGCCCAACATTTTCTCAAGGACTGGGGGCTGTGGCAGCGCGGCATGGTTTAATCCAATTTTAGTCCTGATTAAATCCTGTTTTAGTTGTTTAAATCGTGTTTTAGTCCTGGTTTAGTCCTGGTTTAGACCTGGTTTAGTCCTGGTTTTAGACCTGGTTTGGTCCTGGTATAGTTTAGTGCTGTTTTTAGACTTGGTTTAGACCTGATTTAGACCTAGTTTAAGTTCTGGTTTAGTCCTGGTTAAATACTGTTTTAGTCCTGGTTTTAGTCCTCATTTAGACCTGGTTTAGTCCTGTTTTAGTCCTGATTAAAACCTTTTTTAATCCTGTTTTAGTCCTGATTAAAACCTTTTTTAATCCTGTTTTAGTCCTGGTTTAGACCTGGTTTAGTCCTGGTTTAGTCCTGGTTTAGTCCTGGTTTAGTCATGGTTTAGTCCTGGTTCAGTCCTGGTTTTAGTCCTCATTTAGACCTGGTTTAGTCCTGTTTTAGTCCTGATTAAAACCTTTTTTAATCCTGTTTTAGTCCTGGTTTAGACCTGGTTTAGTCCTGGTTTAGTCCTGGTTTAGTCATGGTTTAGTCCTGGTTCAGTCCTGGTTCAGTCCTGGTTTTAGTCCTCATTTAGACCTGGTTTAGTCCTGTTTTAGTCCTGATTAAAACCTTTTTTAATCCTGTTTTATGCTGATTAAAACCTTTTTTAATCCTGTTTTAGTCCTGGTTTAGACTGGTTTAGTCCTGTTTAGTCCTGGTTTAGTCCTGGTTTAGTCCTGGTTTAGTCATGGTTTAGTCCTGGTTCAGTCCTGGTTTAAAGTCTGGTTTAGTCCTGGTTTAGACCTGGTTTAGTCCTAGTTTAGTCCTGGTTTAAAGCCCGGTTTAGTCCTGATTTAGTCCTGGTTTAACACCTGGTTTAGTTCTGGTTTAGACCTGTTTTAGTCCTGACTAAAAGCTTCTTTAGTCCTAGTTTAGTCCTGTTTTAGAATTGGTTTAGACCTGGTTTAGTCCTGGTTTTAGTCCTGGTGTATAATATCCTGGTATATATGGTATAATATATATCCTGGAAGAAAATTTTACTTGTCAAGTTGAATCGACTCAAATAAAGTAAAATGTTCTTAATTTAATTCACTTTAACTTACTTAATTTTTTTGTTTGTTTTTTGTGAAGAACCTTTAAACATGACTTATATATTTTTCCAAAACAAACTTTATTGTGGTCGAGCTTTTCCTTTGCTCTTTATGACCTTCAGAGGTGGATTATTTAAAAAAAACTTCAGACGCATTTGTGGTCAGACAATAAAGCCCATCTGCACTGTTTTGTCTTTGTAGCTGCTGGTGAGGAGTTCATAAATAAAAACAGTAGGACATAAGAGCGTTTGCCCGTGGTCACACAAACACACACGTTGCATCAGCTGTTTGGGCTCGTGTTCTAACGGGAAACACTGACTCACTTCCATCCTCGACCCGTAAATGATGATTCCCACCACTCATCATCCCATTACCGCCCATTCAAAACATCATAACTGATACTGACACAAAATACTTCACAAAATGCTGCGTTTTGTTTTGAAGAATCTGACATCTGTATGACAACAGTAACAGAGCTATCTCCATGTTAGGGATGGGCATTTGATTACATTTTCCTAATCGATTGTTGGGAGAATCGGGAGAAACGATCAATTCTCGATTAATCATTCACGTTTTTATATTCAAATCATTATCATTATTATTACTATTACTAATCTGCATAAATAAACTCAACTTTACAACATATAAATCAGGAGTGTCAAACTCAAATTCACAGAGGCTGAAATTAAAAACTGGGACTAAGTCGTGGGCCAAACTAAATATTTATTGAAACATTTCAACAACATCTGTATGTTTTCTCTTCTTGCGAGATTTGTAATATTAAACCTTTACTTATTCAAATAAATGTTTAATAATAGTTTTGCTTAAACACTGAATCCAGAACAAGCTAGAATATCAAGTTTTAAATAATGTCACTATAGTCTATCTGTAGCCGGCGGGCAGCTCTAATACATGTTTGATATGATCCCGCAGGCCAAATATAATTATATCACGGGCCAAATTTGACCCCCGTGCCTGAGTTTGACATGTCTGATATAAATCATAACCACTGTAGAACCACATCAGCCCGTTTGAGATTATAATATGTTTAATTCAGCTTTGACACATTTGTTTACATTTTACAGAAACTAAACTTAAAACCACATGACTCATTTGCATAAACTATAAGCGCTGAAAAAAAAACATCTCTTTTCTTGATGTGGTTCAGCTTCTGTCGGACTAAAGGTTTGTTGATTAAAAATGAATGTGATTGATGAAATTCTTAATGATCAATTATCGATTAGTCAACTAATCATGCCCATCCCTACTCCTTATGTCCTTTGTGATTGGTTGAAAGACATCTCAGTAACTTTTACAGTGGGGTTTTACTTATTGTCATAAATATAATGCAGTTATTTGCAAAAGCTAATTACAGTGGGAATGTTATTGCTTTTTTAGCAGTAAAATCACTTATACTTAAATAAATGCAATGTTTGGGTTACCCTGTGTAAAAACATGTTTAGGTAACCCTTTATACTGTACAAAAAAACAATATCTAGGTAAGTTAAAATGACTTAAATTAAGAACATTTTACTTTATTTAAGCAGTACTTTTTGTTACATTTTTTCCTTAATTCAAGCAACATTCAATTTAGTTTCTTATTATAAGTGTGAGGAGTTGTTGTTTTTCTTATTCTTAAGTGCAGCAAGTTGCATTTTCATATTTAAAATACAAAAAGTCTTGTTCCACTGGCAGATAAATTTACTTGTTGAGTGAAATTGAGTCAAATCATGCTAAAACTTTCTTAATCGAGTCATCTTAACTTGACTAGATTTTGTATTTTTTGCAGTGTATTATTAGTCTGTCTCCATCTCCAAAACCCAAAATGCTCTGTTCCACCTTGTGACGTCATGAAGCGCTATTTTTCACTTTTCACAACTACCTTTTACCTTTATTTCAGTAGAGATTGGCAATTCCAGGGCTGAAATCATCCAAATGATTCTAAAGAAGGTGTATAGAGTTTAAAAACACAGTGGAGCACCTCCTATATCTCTACATGACATCACAAAGTGGAACAGAATGTTTTCAGTTTCAGAGAAGAACACAGCCTAAAAATCCAAGATTTGTGTGAATGAAACAAAACGCAACTCCAGGTTGGTTTGTGATGAGGAAACGACATTATAACAGATCAAAAAATAGCGTGATATGGGCCCTTTTAATGCCACACTGTGGAACATTCCAAGCAAACCAATAACATCTCCATTTAGACAAGAAAGTAGAGGCGCCTTCACCAGAAATGCTGCAAATTTCACTTCCCAAATCATTCCTAGAAAAGAACCAACTCTTTTTATATACCTCGCAGTGTATCCAAAACTAAATGGCAGTAATCCAGATCCTTCCTGGCACAAAACACCACTAATCCACTTATTGCATTAGATTTAAACTCAAACTATTGTGTTCCTTTCCAAACGCCGCAGCCTCGAGATGATATAAAGCATTAATGACAAATAGGAGATAAGATAGTGAGACATTTGTGATTTGTATCCAGTTAATCTACAGAGATTTAACACCCGCACTGCTAATCCCAACAGAACAGCTCTTAAAATGGAGTGAGTCAGTGATTGTAACGGTAACTTGGTGATATCACGATCAGAGAAACCCCCTTTTTTTGAGAAACGAGACAATTCATGAGTCATGGTGTGAAAAAAGAACAAAGGAAACACCAACAAGACGAAAATGCACAGAGATCAGACGATGGTGTAATGGCGTGTTCAACAGAAAGAGGAAATCCTGTTTAGTTCTAACAACAGAAAAAAACAAAAAACTGTCACACATCAATCTATCATTCATGTGGCACAGACTGCAGAAAGAAGTGTTCAGCTCCAGTCAAATGAAGCTTGTTGAGACTAGGAGTTATAGGGATAAATTTGGAGCCCAGTTCCCCGTTGCCATCGTACCAACCAAAAATCCAATTCAGTAATAATTATCCGGAAATCAGATGGAAAGTCCTCCTGAACTGTATGCTTTATGTTAATCTATATACATAAAAAATACAAGTTTAATTATTTATATATATTGTATTAATTACACACACAAGTTACAATTATCTCAACATATGTGTACCTTCCTAAAATTGATTCTGAATGATTTTTGAACAAATTCTCTAGCTTTCTAAGTTTCTTGTGTTGCGCTGCTTACAAAGTCTGTTCATGGCAGCAGGTAAGGAAATAATTAGTATTTCTTCCCAAATCAACAGTTACAGATGCTATAGGACATGTGGAATAAGAAAAAAAAAAATTAAATATGATTTCATTGTAAACTTCTGAGACCAAATGAAGATTATATTGATATTTAATACTGAAAAAATGTGTGCCGCTTCGGAAGACGTGTAGCTCCCACGCTACAGGTTGGAGATTCGTGTACTAGTACCATATTTTTCGTACTGTACGTGGCATGTTTTTTTATGGTTTGGGTGTTTCCTGCGACTTATACTCTGATGTGACTTATATATCAAAATGTTCACACTGACAGCCACAAGAGGGCGCTCTAGTCTTGTGTGTCAGTATCTGCAGCTCCTGTTCCTCACTTCACTCTACTGCACATGTCTCCTGCAGAAAGAGCCTCTGTCTGTATCAGCATGGAGCTATAATAAAAATGGCAATGGCAACTGGGAGGATGCACCATGCAACTTTCCTGGAAGTCACTGGATGGATGGACAAAGCCTGGACTTCAGTGACACTGAAACCATCCTGTCGGGATTCAGAAAGGCCAGAATAATTCTAAATGGAACTGACGACAGCGACACAGAAGAGGAAGCGGCGCTCTGTTTACCTTCGGAGGTTGTGGAGTTGCTCAGAAGTGACACCGAGGATGAAGAATTGAATGGATTTAGTGATTTGGAGTGAGATGGAGAGTTTGGTTAAACTTGTTCTGTTCTGTTGTTTATGTTATAGTTTATCTGAAGAACTGTTCATATGTGACGTTAACAGTCTGTTGTTCTCTCTTCTACTGTTATTACTAGAACTTAACTTTCAACATGAAATGTCTGTTCCTGGTATCTAATTTTATAAAATAAATTTCCCCAAAAAAGCACGACTTATAGTTCGGTACGACTTATTTATATATGTTTTTTCTTCTTCATTTTGCATTTTTTGGCTTGTGCGACTTTTAGTCCAAAGCAACTTATAGTCCGAAAAATATGGTATGTTGCCAGATGGAACTAGTTCTAACCATCTCTAGCTAAAGAATTCAAATTCTTTAGCTAGAGATGGCTTCAGCAGTGGTCATCTGGACTCTATTTTTGAGATCTTGACAGCAAAAAACAGTATCCAGATGACCACCGTTGAAACCATCTCTACATCCAAGAGGTATTACACCGTCTTTCTGTAGGCTTATATAACGTTAAAGTAATTTGTTTTCACTGTGTACTTTGTAGCTCCAAGAAACATAGCTCTCATTGATCAGTGCGTCACTCATGGCTCATGCTCTGGCCATCCTAATCAATTAAAAGCTTCCTAATTGGATTACTGTCTGCTGCAGGACTGGTCTGGATGTAATATGGACAAACTGTTGGTCCGTGTTTGTTCGTGAGACACTGCGCTCTCATAGGTTTAAATGGTGGCGTCAGCTCTGTTACACTGGGAGGAAAGAGGAAGACAAGATTCCCCTTTGCACAAGGCCTGTCCAGTGTGACGTCCAGGCATGATTCACACATATCTGTGGTCACCGGTGTGGTCTGCTGTATTCCTCATTCAGTGCAGTGCAGTGGGAAACAATGGAACTTTTCTGTAAGGTTCTCAAAGGTTCTGGAAATACTAATTGATACAAAAACTAGTATCGACACAAGATACTCATTTGAGCAGGTATCGATACTAAAAAAGTCACATTCTCAGGACAATAATTTATCTTTCCTGAGTAGCTTTAGGATGATCTTGAGCTGTATCAGAGCAAGTATAAGAGCTCATACAATAGTACCATATTTTTCGGACTATAAGTCGCACTTTTTGGGGGAAATTCATTTTATAAAATCAGAGACCAGGAACTGACATTTAGAAGAGGGAACAACAGACTGTTAATGTCACATATTTCACAGTTCTTCAGATAAACTATAACATAAACAATAGAACAGAACAAGTTTACCAAGCTCTCCATCTCACTCCAAATCACTAAATCCATTCAATTCTTCATCCTCGGTGTCACTTTTGAGCAACTCCACAACCTCCGAAGGTAAACAGAGCGCCGCTTCCTCTTCTGTCGTCAGACTCAGCATCAGTTCCAGTTAGAATTATTCCGGTGTCACTGAAGTCCAGGCTTTGTCCATCCATCCAGTGACTTCTGGAAAGTTGCATGGTGCACCCTCCTGGTGTCACAAGTTTCTCGCTTTCTCGCTCGGTTTATAGTCTGAAAAATACGGTATACACTTGTAGACCACTATAGAACCTACCTGGACCACTGAGGGATTACACAGATGTAAGACCAATTTAAGACTAATTTAATGTTGAAAATCACTTTCTATTGTCTAAATAAAGAATGTTTTACTGTCATTGTGGCATCAGAATCCATATTGAGTATCAAGTCTATTCCTTAGTACCAAAATCAGGTCTGAAATGTTTAGTATTGTGACAGCACTAGATCAGATCTGTGGAAAGAGGTGACTCCATTCACAGTACAAGTGTGTGTTTTCGAAATCCTTATTTGTGAACTCGTACCTGGAGGTCGAAGAACTTGCTGTAGCGTCTGTAAATGGTGTCTGTGCTGCCATCGCTCCACAAGACTTTGATAATGTAGACCTGGAAAATCAACAGACAAAATCACATGAATAAAGATAATACAACAAACATATGTGTAGTACTATAAAATAATATTTTTTCTTGTTTTTTTTTTTCGTGAGATACAATTCCTGGTTTGCCCATATGGAATTAGACCAGAATCAGTCCTGGTTTACTACTGTTGGTCAAGTTAAGACCTGGTTTAGTTCTAGTGCCGTAGAATAATTTGAAGTAGCCAAGGTAGTCAAGAGTTCTAAAGCAAGAGAAGTTTATTTACCATCAGTGCAGAACCTAAAGACATGAACCTTCAAGACAGTGTAGTGCAATCTGGCTATACTTCCGTTGTAGGGAGTATTATACCTCATCTTTGTAATGTTAATTTGAAACACTTTCGCACGCTAGGCCTGTCACAATAACAAATTCTGAAGTGTGACATATTGCTAAAAAAACTAAAGGCTACTGTTGTCCATTCCAATGTAGTGCAGTCTGGCTATGCGTCTGTTGTAGGGAGTATTATACCTCTGATGACATAGGACAAGATAACAGGGACTGAACTGGCATTGGCAGTGTGAACCCAACATTTATTTATTTTTTATCTGGTCTATAATAATGATTTTGTAATGTTTAAGGTGCAGTACATAACTTCTTTGGGGTCCATCACCTGCTTGTTTCTACGGATATGTCATTGATCAGCCTGGAATGTTCCGCAATATGGCATTAAACAGCTCCACTTTACATTTATTAAATTACAAGTGCTTTTATTGCTCAAAAAAAAAAAAACCTTTAGAAAAACAGGCATTCTAACCTCTCCACAGATCTAACCTCTAACTTGGTCTGGTTTGGTCTCCATGAAGATAGGAATGTTTAATGCCATACTGTGGAACATTTCAGACAAAGTAATAACATGTCCATGGAGAAAAGTATCTGACGGACCCTGCGCCAGAAATGTTACACAATGCACCTTTAATTAAAAAAGGAAAAAGAAACAGAAAGACCTGCCACTAGGGGCGTAATGATATCCAAGTCTCACGATACGATATCGTCACGGTATGAACTTCACGGTACGATATTTATTGCGATATTCTGTGGAGGCTAAACAGCTAAAACTGTGAATATGCTACTTTTTCCTCTTAAAATGCCTTGACAAAAGTTAATCCAAAGAACTAAGACTTAAAAGTGCTTAGAACTGTTATTTCTTCTTGTCGTCTGCACTGAAATGGAGCAAAGGATCATGGTCTATGTAGTTCCCTCTGACTTTTTTTTAGCTGTTGCTGCACCATAACTCTTCATTTAAGCAAAGAGACTTGTAATTCGATATATTGTGATGGTCCACGATATTATTATTGTGAGAACTTTGACGATATCACAGTATTTTGGTTATTGTTAAATCCCTAACTGTCACGATAACAAATACGAAATTTTGAAGTATGACATATTGTTGAAGTAAATATAGATAAAAAACAATAATATTGAAACAAATTTTTGCTTCTGACACAATAACTCTAAAGCAAGATTATCTCCAAAAACTATTCTTATGTAACTTAACGTATAATCAGTGTTGGGAGTAATGTGTTATAAAAATAATGAATTACTGTAATGCATTGCTTTTTGCTGTAACGCAGTAATGTTACGGCATTACAGGGAAAAAGTGGTAATATTTTACTCTGTACAAATGTCAGTGCTGAAAGGACCAGGGCTAAATTACGCAGCCTGGGCCTCACTATCTTTTTTCTAATCACTGTAATAACCCTCAGAAAATCACTCAGCTTTAAAGACACAATGCAAATAACTCTGACTACACTCAAAAATATCACATAGCTTTAAAACCACAATGCATACTCAAAAATATCATTTACTACACTCAAAAAGATATCATTTCTTCAATAACACAAGGTAAATATCATTTACTACACTCAAAAATTATCGTTTAACTTTAAGAAACACCATACAGGAAACTTTAACAACTCTTAAAGTATCACCTGGGGAACACTTACAACTTCACTTAGCTTTAGAAACCACTATGAAATGCTCTACACTCTATCTGACAACATTTGCCCAAAACACATTTTTGACAGTGCCTCAAAGAATTTAACCAGATTTAGTTTTATACCAAAAACATTGGAAATATTAATTTATCCTTAGCAGTTCCTCAAAACCTTTAACCAAATTTAGCTTTGCATCAAAACATTGCATTTTTGTAAGTAACTCACCTAGGATGACTTGACTTGCTCGTGGTAAATATATATGTATAATAATTAAGGGAAAAGACTCAACAAAAGATTCCAACAAGTGATTTGTCTTTGTCTTATTTTCTGCTTTTTATTGTTTAACGCACCACGAAAGTGACTGGTGGTCACTCGTTATACTCGTGGTCACTCAGGGTTTTTAGGCTCACGACAGAGCACTTATAACCAACTCACTCCGTGGCCACTATTTTTACCAGAAAGCTCATACAAAAATAATTAGGACAAATCACTTTGCAAGTACCTTTTTGGAGAAATTACCCTGTGACCAGGAAAGCCTGGATTAGTCCTGGTTTAGACCTGGTTTAGTCCTGGTTTAGTCCTGGTTTAGTTCCTGGTTTAGTCCTGGTTTAGACCTGGTTTAGTTCTGGTTTAGACCTGGTTTACTCCTGGTTCAGTTCTGGTTTAGACCTGGTTTAGTTCTGGTTTAGACCTGGTTTAGACCTAGTTCAGACCTGGTTCAGTTCTGGTTTAGTCCCAGTTTAGTCCTGGTTTAGTCCCGGGTTTTGTCCTGGTTCAGACCTGGTTTAATTCTGGTTCAAGTCCTGGTTTAGTCCTGGTTCAGTCCATATATGGCGCAAAGGTTCAGCATCTTCGCAGTTATTTAGTAATTTAAAAGTAATGCAATAGTCATGTAATGTTTTACATTTTAAATACAGTAATATTGTAATGTAACAAATTACTTTGAAATGACAGTAACAAGTCATAAATAACGCATTACAGTTTTAAAGTAACTTGCCCAACAGTGCGTAAACACCTACGGCTCAAATCTAATCATAGAACAGAAAAATACCCCAAATGTTCCCACCAGTTAAAAGTAAAAGTTTCCACTGTAAATATCATTCATTATTCAAAATGACTGTTCCATCTGACATGTTGAACGATAAGTCGATCTAGTAATTATCATGATAGGCCTACCGCTCTAAAGTTCTACTGTTTGAGTGAGATATTTGCTGTGGATAACATCAACATGATTCAGGGCAAAGGCATTTCTCCTGATTATCTGAAGGCTGGAGCAGGCAAAACCCAAACAAACACATATTTGGTCCCTCGGGCGCAGAGACTGAGGAGGGTCAGAGGAGGAGAGAGAGTTCAGGGGGTTTAGGGTCAGAGGAGGAGACAGAGGAGGGGGTTTTGGGGTTAGAGGAGGTGATGAGGAGACCGAGAAGGAGGTCTGGGGGCAGAGGAGGAGAGGAGGAAAAAGTGGAGAGGCCTGGGAGTAAGAGGAGGTGAGTGGGAGGAGACAGAGGAGGAGAGTCTGGAGGTCAGAGGAGATGAGGAGTAGAAGATAGAGGAGAGGAGTCTTGGGGGCAAAGTTGATGATGAGGAGATGATAGAGGAGAGGGATCTGGGGGCAGAGGAGATGAGGAGGAGAAGCCAGAGGAGATGGGTCTGGGGGTATGAGGAGGTAAGATGGAGGAGAGAGTGAAGGAGAGTCTGGGAGGCAAAGGAGGTGATAGAGGAAAGGGGTCTGGGGTTCAGAGGAGGTGAGTAGGAGGAGACAGAGGAGGAGGGTTTGGGAGGCAGAGGAGGTGAGGCGATGGAGACAGTGGAGGGGGTCTGAGGGGCAGAGGAAGTGAGTAGGAGCAGACGGAGGAGGAAGGTCTGAGGCTAAGAGGTGCAGAGGAGGTGATAGAAGAGATGGTTCTGGGGGTCAGAGGAGGTGAGGAGGAGACAGTAAATGGAAAAAGGGTCTTAGGGTATGAGGTGAAGAGGCGAGAGGGCATCCTGGGAGCAGAGGAGGAGATAGAGGAGGGTCTGGGGGTATGAAGATTTGAGGAGGAGAGAGGGGACCTGGGGACAAAGGAGGTGAGGAGGAGAAAGTGGAGGGGCTCTGGGGGTAAGAGGATTTGAGGAGGAGGAGACAGAGGAGGTAGGTCTGGAGGGAAGAGGATTTGAGGAGGGAAGAGGGTCCTGGGAGTGGGTTTGGGGGTCAGAGGATGAAGTAGGAGGACACAGAGGAGGGTCTGGGAGGCAGAGGAGATGAGGAGACAGAGGAGGAGGGGTCTGGGGATCAGAGGAAGTGAAGAAGAGGAGACAGAGGAGGTGGGTCTCGGGGTCAGAGGAGGTGAGGAGACAGAGGAGGAGGGGTCTGGGGTCAGAGGAAGTGAAGAAGAGAGAACAGAGGAGGGGGTCTCGGGGTCAGAGGAGGTGAGGAGACAGAGGAGGAGGGGTCTGGGGGTCAGAGGAGGTGAGGAGACAGAGGAGGAGGGGTCTGGGGGTCAGAGGAGATGAGGAGACAGAGGAGGAGGGGTCTGGGGGTCAGAGGAGATGAGGAGACAGAGGAGGGGTCTGGGGGTCGGAGGAGGGGAGGAGATGGAAACAGTGGAGTGGGTCTAGGAGTAAGAGAAGGTGAGTAGGGGGTCTGGGGTTATGAGGATTTGAGGAGGAGGAGACAGTGGATACGAAAAGGCTCTCAGGGTAGGAGGTGAGAGGGGTTCTGGGGGCAGAGGAGGTGAGGAGGAGGCAATCGCGGGGGTCCTGGGGTAAGAGGAGATAGAGGAGAGGGGTCCTGGGAGCAGAGGAGGTGAGGAGGAAACAGCAGTGGGTTCCTCGGAGCAGAGGAGGAAACAGCAGCAAGGGTCCAGGAAGCAGAGGAGGTGAGGAGGAAACAGTGGCGGGTTCCTGGGAGCAGAGGAGGTGAGGAGGAAACAGTGGCGGGTTCCTGGGAGCAGAGGAGGTGAGGAGGAAACAGTGGCGGGTTCCTGGGAGCAGAGGAGGTGAGGAGGAGACAGGCAGTGGGTTCCTCGGAGAGAGGAGGAAACAGCAGCAAGGGTCCAGGAAGCAGAGGAGGTGAGGAGGAAACAGCAGTGGGTTCCTAGGAGCAGAGGAGGTGAGGAGGAAACAGCAGTGGATTCCTCGGAGCAGAGGAGGAAACAGCAGCAAGGGTCCAGGAAGCAGAGGAGGTGAGGAGGAAACAGTGGTTGGTTCCTAAGAGCAGAGGAGGTGAGGAGGAGACAGCGGTGGGTTCCTAGGAGCAGAGGAGGTGAAGAGGAAACAGCAGCGAGGGTCCTGGGAGCAGAGGAGGTGAGGAGGAAACAGCAGTGGGTTCCTAGGAGCAGAGGACGTGAGGAGGAGACAGCAGTGGATTCCTCGGAGCAGAGGAGGAAACAGCAGCAAGGGTCCAGGAAGCAGAGGAGGTGAGGAGGAGACAGCGGCAGGTTCCTGGGAGCAGAGGAGGTGAGGAGAAACAGGGGGGTTCCTGGGAGCAGAGGAGGTGAGGAGGAAACAGCGGCAGGGTTCCTGGGAGCAGAGGAGGTGAGGAGGAAACAGCAGCAAGGGTTTCAGGGAGCAGAGGAGGTGAGGAGGAACAGCGGCGGGTTCCTGGGAGCAGAGGAGGTGAGGAGGAAACAGCGGCAGGTTCCTGGGAGCAGAGGAGGTGAGGAGGAAACAGCAGCAAGGGTTCAGGGAGCAGAGGAGGTGAGGAGGAAACAGTGGCGGGTTCCTGGGAGCAGAGGAGGTGAGGAGGAAACAGCGGCAGGTTCCTGGGAGCAGAGGAGGTGAGGAGGAAACAGCAGCGGGTTCCTGGGAGCAGAGGAGGTGAGGAGGAAACAGCGGTGGGTTCCAGGAGCAGAGGAGTGAGGAGGAACAGCGGCGGTTCCTGGGAGCAGAGGAGGTGAGGAGGAAACAGCGGCGAGGCTCCTGGGAGCAGAGGAGGTGAGGAGGAAACAGCAGCGAGGGTCCTGGGAGCAGAGGAGGTGAGGAGGAAACAGCGGCAGGTTCCTGGAGCAGAGGAGGGAGGAGGAAACAGCGGTGGGTTCCTCGGAGCAGAAGAGGAAACAGCAGCAAGGGACCAGGAAGCAGAGGAGGTGAGGAGGAAACAGCAGTGGGTTCCTGGGAGCAGAGGAGGTGAGGAGGAAACAGTGGTGGGTTCCTAGGAGCAGAGGAGGTGAGGAGGAGACAGCGGTGGGTTCCTGGGAGCAGAGGAGGTGAGGAGGAAACAGTGGTGGGTTCCTGGGAGCAGAGGAGGTGAGGAGGAAACAGCGGCGGGTTCCTGGGAGCAGAGGACGTGAGGAGGAGACAGCGGTGGGTTCCTAGGAGCAGAGGAGGTGAGGAGGAAACAGTGGTGGGTTCCTAGGAGCAGGAGGTGAGGAGGAAACAGTGGCGGGTTCCTAGGAGCAGAGGAGTGAGGAGGAAAGGCAAGGGTTCCTAGGAGCAGAGGAGGTGAGGAGGAAACAGCGGTGGGTTCCAGGAGCAGAGGAGGTGAGGAGGAACAGCAGCGAGGGGTCCTGGGAGCAGAGGAGGTGAGGAGGAAAGCAGTGGGTTCCTGGAGCAGAGGAGGTGAGGAGGAAACAGTGGTGGGTTCCTGGGAGCAGAGGAGGTGAGGAGGAGACAGCGGTGGGTTCCTGGGAGCAGAGGAGGTGAGGAGGAACAGCGGTGGGTTCCTGGGAGCAGAGGAGGTGAGGAGGAGACAGCGGTGGGTGGAGCAGAGGGTGGGTTCAGCGGTGGGTTCCTGGGAGCAGAGGAGGTGATGGGACCCTCCCCGTTGCTCCTCTGCGCCTGAATGAACTGCTCTGGCTCGGGTCCCGGCTCAGCTCTCAGCTCTCAGCGGACTCGTCTCAGGCCAAAAGTCACATATGGACAAAGATACACAACAGTGGGAGGCGTGTAAGCCCGAGGGGAACATGTTATTGTGAAATACTTACATTTAATCACAGGCCTGTCACGCTAACACATTCTGAAGTAAGATATATTCCTACAGAAAATACTGTGATAATCGATAATGCTGAAAACACTTGACACAAAGCAGAATAATACCAGTAAACCTATATTGAAAAAAGAAATGAGCTGCAACAAATGGCAAAAATCTTACCACTTTTAGACTTAGACAAACTTTATAAATCCACAAGGGAAGTTACTTGGACACAGTAGCTCACAGTCACAATATAATATAATAACAAAGCATAAAAAATACAAATGGTAAGAATAAATTCCAAATAAGTAGCAAAAAGACAGCAACAAGTGTCAGATAAGGGGGAATTATATAAATGTATAAATGTAAATGTAAAGTATTGGTGCGCTACATTTTTTACAGTTCCTTAACAAGCGCTAGAATGGAAACAAAAAAGTGAAATCAAAGAAATTTAAAACTGTGAGGCCGATATTGAAAATTGAATCGTGAAATTTATAAATCAGGAATTGTGTTAAAATCTCATCTTGTCTCATATCTCGTCTCGTTTTTTCGGAAATTGTATCTCATCCCATCCCTAAGCAATAAACGTTTTTATAGAGGAAACTATAGGATAGAGTCGTCCATTCCAGTGTAGTGCAGTTTGGCTATGCTTCTGTTGTAGGGATTATTATACCTCTAATTACATAAACTAAGATAACAAAGGGGGACCGTCGCCTGCTTGTTTCTATGGATATATCACTGCTTTGCCTGGCATGTTCCACAATATGACATTAAGCAGCTCTACTTTACATTTATTCAATTACAGACGTTTTTATTGCTCATAAACCCCCGCGAAAAGCAGGAATTCTGACTGTGAGCACAGTCCCCTCTCCACAGATCTAGATCTGGGTCTAGTTTGGTCTCCATGAAGATAGAAAGGTTTAATGTGGTGAAACATTCTAGACAAAGCAGGGCCTGGTCGATATATCGGTTGGCCGATATGTGCACTTAGAGACATATCGGCTATCGGCCTAAACCTTGCTGTTATGGGCCAATATTTCACGTGGGCATGTTATACCTTGTGATAAAGCTTAAACTCTATATTATGTCCATTTAATCCAATTTACAGACCGATAAATGTCATAATATGTGACGCTGCATCAGTATTTATCTGCAGAGTCATTGGTCTGTGACGCTGTACTGCACCTGAACGCACCCCCAGAGTCACATCACTCACGTGCGCTTGTTTACACCCGTGCACAGCCATAGATCCACCACATGGAGGCCCTGTTTAAACGCTCTTGTGTCTTGTCCATGATACTGACAATAAATACATGTGAATTTCAGTGCAGTTTAGGCCAGAAACAAAACTACTGATGTTTTGATCAAAGTGGAAATGCGGAAAAGAGACGACTGTCCCATAGACAGAGGAAACACACAGCTGCTGTCAACATGCTGGATATTCTTTCTATGGACGATTGTTTTGAGTCAGGATTAAAAGGACACTTATTTGTGAAGACTTGTGACATGAGAGGTGTCTGTGTGAGCGCTGAGTGTTACAAATGTGTCGGTTTTGAAGCTACTTTTTGTTATTTCTCGTTGGTTAGGCCTTAGCTGCTGTTGCTCCCACACATAAACAGCCTGCTTTCTTACACTGGCCTAGTGTAAAGTGACTATAGTGGCTGTAAATATGTTACCAGACTTGCACTGATATGTAAATGAGCTGTAAATAGAGGTGTGATTGATCCGCATGATTAATTACCACAGCACAGACACATTTACCGCTAAAGACTAATAGCGGTAGTTTGCTTACTTCCTTTACAGGGTAGAATGTGATGCAAAAATGCCATTAGGCCGACCTAATGTCTTTAAATATAACTGTAAAGCGACAGAATAACAATAAATGTCGCCTAAACTAACCCAATTTAAAATTCAGTAGCGCCAAACCTAAGTTTTATAATCAACTGAAGATTTATAGTGAATTTTTACATCACTAAATATATCTGCACCCCTTTTATCTGTATTGGCTGCAAAAAAATCCATATCAGTCAGGCTCTAGTTTGTATTTATAAATGGAGCTCAACAGTGACCATCCTGCTCCGGTTGTGGAAGTAAATTTTCCATTCATTTTTTCCCACACACTTTGAAAAAAAGTTAAGAGTATTAAGGCTAACCAGCTACGTAGTAAGTACTGATAAGTAATATCCATAATGCAGCCATTTTAAGCCCGAAAAACACCTTTAAAATGCAAGATTCTGTAAAATGTTTTAATAACTAGTTTTAGACGGTTTGGAATTTTGGACATAGTAGTCGAGTGTTGGAGACGTGTGGAGTCCAGTCCTTGTATTTAGAGGCTAGTGCATGTCAATGGCCATAGTTATTCTGCCACTAGAAACAGTCTTTCTTCACCCACTCCGAAGCAAATCTATTATTACAGACATTCACATGGACAGTCTGGCGTGTCGATAGAATAATGTTTGAAATAAAACTAACCTCGCATCGCATGAATCGTCGCATGTTCGAGGGACTATTTTCTCATATATCAATTCGCTGCTGCCGAGCTTTCTATCAGGAAGTACAACTCACTGCTGCTGCTCAGACAGAAATCCTTCAAATGCAAGGCTGGTTTTACTTCTAAAATTATTCTATCAACACAGACATTCACATGGACAGTCTGGTGTAATAATAGATTTTTTTGGGATGTTTTGTGGAGTGGGTAAGACTGTTTTTAGTGGCAGGATAACTATGGCCATTGACATGCACTAGCCTAGCACCAGCGACCTCTGCAAATACAAGGACTGGATGGAATATTTTAAAAAAAAAAGTATCTCCACACGTCTCTAACACTCTGACTAACTAGGAAATTAGGTCCTATGTCCAAAATATCGGACCATCCCTTTAAATAAAAGGTCTTGTGGTCATTAGTCACCACATATCTGATTGGCCCTGAGCTTTCAAAATTTAGACTTATTATTATTATTATTTTTGACAGTCTATGGAAAAAATTAATGAGAAATCTTGTTCCGGAACCAAGGGATAGGCAGTCACTGTTGAGCTCCACACTGAAACATGATAGTTCTATTTCTCATATATTGAACTGTAAGTTGATATATAGTAATTATCATGACCTACAGCTGATAATACGTGTCCTGAATAAAACACACTCTGATAACTCCTTTGAGAAGCTTGTAACAGCACAAACTGTATTCACGTATCACTCGTGGGAGCAGCACAGAACGCAGAGACAGATGGAGACTTGGGGGTATGTCCTTGAACAATAAGACTCACAGCGGATGGTTATAACTGTTGCCTCCTCTTCCTCCCCCTCCTCCTCCTCCTTTTCCCCCTCCTCTTCCCTCGCCGCCTCCTCTTCCTCACACATAAACCGGAGATGCATATGGTCTGTATGCAAACACAACACGCACAGGAACACACACCTGCTGGCTTTCTGGCACTGAGTCTCTCTCTTGGACCTGAGATGAGATGATGTCATGCAGTCTAACACAGATAGTGCTTAAAAACACATTTCTTTTACTTCTCTCTAAAGCAGATTTAACGTTGTACCTTTGTGTTACACCGTTTTAGGTGAAGTCATATTTTAGACCTTGTTTAAATCTGGTGGTGCTCTGAAAGTCAAATATTTATACTGCTGAAAATAGTGCTTTCTTAAATCTAGTTCTAGAGATCTAGACCATTCAGATTCATAATGCATCCATGTATTTTATTTTCAAAAACGATGGTCTGCTCTGTTTAATGCTACTACCACTACAACCACTACTATTACTACTACTAATACTCACTTTCTTTTTACACACCGTACGATTACAGCAGCAGAACTTCCATACCCTGTTATTTAAAACATTGTTAACTGTCATCAAACTCTTAACAATTACATACATTTTGATGGTTTAAATTAGAATAACATGTTTTCCAGTGCCAGTGCAATTGTTGAAATGCACAATAACCTGCTTTCCAAGTAAAAAAGTCACGAGTTTCATACAGACGTGCTCCAAGGTTGCCCCGGGCGAACTGTGCCGGTGGAAAAGAGGCTGGAATAATCCTCAATGTCAGGATTGAGCAGTTTTTCAAAAGTCTTGATTATTAAAAACACAAATTAATGACTTAATTTGATTCATTACCCAGCCCTACTACTACTATTATTATTACTACTATTATAATTGGTCTAAAAGAGTTATTTCAGTGCATTTGACCATGAAGGCTAAAGTACATTTCAATGAATTTCAATGGATTCAATCACAACAACTCATTATACTTTTCAACAGCAATGGCCATGTTGCCCAGGGAGGTTTTGTCAAGTGCACAAAGGTTTTGGAGTGAATGCAGTTTACTCCTCAGTAGGGTTGGGTGGTATCCAGATTTTGATACCGTTAAAACTTCTCAGGATTTACCAGGGTAGACAGTATTACTGTATTACCAAACTGTTTTAGTACGACTTTGGTAAGCTACAGCACCACTGTACGGTCTATGCATATGACCTGCAGACTTATAATCTCTGAAAAGTTTTACATGAATCATCTCCAACACGATACGCAGAACCACCATCAGCAGCACGTCCTCTGTCACAGAGAGAACACGTATAATCCACTGAGTCGTGTCCTTTAGTCCGACAGAAGCTGAACCGCATCAGCTACACAACGAGCGCTTATCGTTTATGCAAATGAGTCATGCGGTTTTAAGTTTTGTTTCTGTAAAATGTAAACAAATGTGAGTCTAAAGCCAAAATGCTGCAAACTGCATAAGGGGGGGGACCAACTTGCCATCTTTTCTAAGTCTCCCTTTTGAGCGTCACGTGACAATGGAACGAAACTAATTGAACAGCATCTCCCCACGCAGTTAAAAGAAACATTATAGATATTATTAGTTTTAAATCATGATCGCATTAAATTGAAAATACAACCACACATTGATTTGTGGTATCAATAAATTACAACATTAAATTAGGTCCTTATGCGCTGCAGATTTTTTTAATGACGGTAATGAAACTGATACCGTTGCTACTTTTTGATACCGTAATACCGTATTACCGCCCAACCCTACTACTCAGGCTACGTTTATACGATGACGGTCTGAACAGAAGACGCAAAAGTGAGACGCAAAAGTGGCGTTGCGTCTTCACTTTTTATTCCGCATTTAGACGAGCGTTTTCTGGAGGAAATCTGAGCGCATAAGGTGACGCAAAAGTGTGTGGAATTTGATAGAGTATGCGTGCCAGGCGGCTAGGTGGTGCTGTGATACACTATCAGTCTCGCGTCTTGGGCAGTGTAGACGGAAACACTACGGCAGAATGTATGCAACTTTTCCACTCTGGAGGGTGGTTTCAGATTTTTGCGTTTTCAAGCCCAAAGTCCAAACTAGGGATGGGCATTCGATGAAATTTTCTTAATCGATCGTCGGAAGAATTAACGATTCATTATCGATTAATCATTAACGTTTTTATATTAAATCATTATCATCATTATTATTACTATCTGCACTACTAATCTGTATAAATAAATTCAACTTTACGACATATAAACCGTGACCGCTCTAGAGCCACATCAGCCCGTTTGACATTATAATGTGTTTAATTCAGTTTTGCGCAACTCTCACAGAAACAAAACTAAACCGCTCACTAATTTGCATAAACTAAGCGAAGATAAAACTACAGCTCTTGTGTCGCTGATGTGGTTCAATTTCTGTCGGATTAAAAGACATGACTCAGTGGAATACAGGTTAGTGCGACCATATATTTGCGTTTGTCAAAACCAGGACACCGTACGGGGGGAGGGAGGTGGGGACTCGTCATCGACACATTGCGCGACTCTCACCTGGCAAAACTTTTTCCCACTGGACACCGAAAACATATGTTCCTGCTTTGTACACTGTGCACATGGACTCACACTTGTCCCGAACGCAAAGGAAAGCCTGGAATTTCTTGTACAAGTCATCGTTAAATACGCATTTGTGCTTCGGTACGTTGCAGACTGACCCACTGTTTGTGTTCTCGCTCCTTCTGAGTGCAGAGACACATGTACAGACCCTGTTTGGTCACGCTACACACAGCAACCTACATTCGGTTTGTCTTAATCGACAAACCGAATGCATTCAAATTAACATAATCGATGAAATTCTTAATGATCAATTATCGATTAATCATGCCCATCCCTAGTCTAAACAAAAGATACTTCTGATAAAATATTTAATCGTTTTTACCTGCAAGCGTTCTCGTGCAAACAGGCCCTCAAAGTAGCTTCTTCAGCTCGGTCAGGGTTAAGTTGGTAAGTTAAAATCTGGTCTGAAGGGAGTGACACTAACACACCCAGTACAGTAAAGACCATCTGTTTTTAGTTACGTCCATCGAACTAAGGTGTGATGGTGAGTCTGTCCACTTCGGTCCAGTCCAGACAGAATTCAAGCTTCTTTTGCTAAACACTCATACTATAGCTTAATTGTTCAAGTCCTTGAGGAGAACTTGAAGTGACTCCTTGTCTTTCTGACATTCTTGCCCCACATAAGTTTCGTGTTAGGAGTGGGCTGGGCCTTTTCCACTGCCCCCCACATGGAACACTCTAACGCAAAACACATGGTGAGACGACAAACGCAACGCAACAGGAAAACATGTCAATAATCCTCACATGTATTCGCTTTGGTAATTTAAGAAAACCAATGTTGCGCTGTACGGCTTTAAGGGTCTTGTTTCAAAACGCCCAAAGATATGCGCTGCGATGTGAATAGTAAATCTTTGCACCATGACAAAGCTGAAGATGCACAATTGAAATTCCAGACTTAACCCACAAAGGGAATAGTCTGAATACAGTCTGGGGCAGTGGCTCCCAAACTGGTCCACGCAGGCACCATGCATACTAGTGCTGTTAAAGTGTGCAAAACTGGTTTAGATCAGTGGTCCTCAACCTTTATAGCTCCACGAACCGGTTTTATGTCTGGGAATATTTCGAGGACCAGGGGCTGCAGCACGGTATGGTTTAGTAATAGTTTAGTCCTGGTTTAGCCCTGTTTTAGTCCTGGTTTTAAACCTGGTTTTAGTTCTGGTTTAGTCCTGGTTAAATCCTATTTTATTCCTGGTTTAGTCTTGGTTTTAGACCTGATTTAGACTTGGTTTTAGTCCTGGTTTAGTCTTGGTTTTAGACCTGATTTAGACTTGGTTTTAGTCTTGGTTTAGTCCTGGTTTTGACCTGGTTTAGTCCAGATTTTAGTCCTGGTTTAGTCCTGGTTTTGACCTGGTTTAGTCCAGATTTTAGTCCTGGTTTAGTCCTGGTTTAGTTCAGATTTTAATCCTGGTTTAGTCCTGGTTTAGTTCAGATTTTAATCCTGGTTTAGTCCTGGTTTTGACCTGGTGTAGATCTGGTTTTAGCACTGGTTTAGACCTGGTTTAAATTCTGATTTAAGTTCTGGTTTTAGTCCTGGTTTAGTCCTGGTTTTAGTCCTGCTTTAAACCTGGTTTAGTCCTAGTTTTAGTCCTGGTTTTAGACCTGGTTTAGACCTGGTTTACTCCTGGTTTAGACCTGGTTTAGTCCTGGTTTTAGTCTTGGATTAGTCCTGGCTAAATCCTGTATTAGTCCAGTTTTAGTCCTGGTTTTAGACCTGGTTTAGACCTGGTTTACTCCTGGTTTTAGTCTTGGTTTAGTCCTGGCTAAATCCTGTATTAGTCCAGTTTTAGTCCTGGTTTTAGACCTGGTTTAGACCTGGTTTACTCCTGGTTTTAGTCTTGGTTTAGTCCTGGCTAAATCCTGTATTAGTCCAGTTTTAGTCCTGGTTTAGACCTGGTTTTGTCCTGGTTTAGTTCAGGTTTAGAGTTGTGTATGGGAGGGGAGATTTCTGTTTTCATGGCACGGTACCAAATGACCCACGGACCTGTACCTGTCCGCGGCCCGGGGTTTGCAGACCCCTGGTTCACATCATTTGTACTGATTCAAGAAAACATACTGTGCTTATGTCTGCTGTATAGTTATTATCTATGACACCTGTGGAGCAGTCTGTTATAATTTGCACATTTTAAAGTGCAACATTCATCTAAAACGATTTAACAAAAGAAACAAGTCCACTGACTTCTGCGTTAGAAAACTACGGTGCCCAGTGGGAGCTGACATCACCGTAACATCATCACAATAAAGAGTCAGCATCTCTGCACATCACACTAGTGAGTAGCAGAATTTTTTTGCATGTACCAAAATGAATATGCTGCTGAATCCTACGTAAAATTGGAGAACAAAGTTAACAACAGAGCAGTGGGCATGTGCTGGTGAGGAAATCAGCTGGAAAGTGCCCCTGGCTGGAAAGTGCCTGAATTGTACCCTTTATGAAACTAAGCTACATAATCTATATACATATACATTAAAAAAAAACAAAAAAAACATTCTGTGACCCTGTGGCATTTAAACGCACTGCCAATGTGGGTAATGTCTGTATTCGATGGTGGTGGTGAGAACGGGGACTGATCAACAAAATGGAAACTAGAGAATTTGTGATAAAAGTATACTCAAACATGCACAAATCACTCCAAATACAACTGTGGGTGAGTAAATGGTGAGAGGAAACAACTATAACATCGTTGAAAGCTAGAGATGTAACGATATCCAAATCTCATGGTACGATATTATCACAATATGCATCTCAGGGTACGATATTTACTGTGATATTTTGGAGGGACTAATGGAATTGTAGCTACGATACTTTTCGCTTTTAAAATACCTTGACAAGACTTGGTGCAAAACATTATCATATCATAACCCTAAGAATTAAAGTAAAAAAAAAACAACAACATATTTCTTCATGTTGTCTGCACTGAAATGGATCATGGGATATGTAGTTCCCGATGTTTATAAGCTGTTGCTACTATAAACAATGCATTTCAGCAAAGGAACTTGTGATTCAATATATTGTGACACCTCTTGATATTATTGTGAAACTTTGGATTATATGATAACATGATACTTCGGTTACTGTTACATCCCTTTTGAAAGCTTTAAAAAGTCAATTTTGCTGAATAAATCAGATTTAAAATGAAGTTTAAAATCCTTCTTAAAGGTGCATTGTGTAACTTTTCTGGTGGAGGGTCTGTCATCTGCTTGTTTCTATGGATATGTCACTGCTCTGCCTGGAATGTTCCACAGCATGACATTAAACTGCTCTACCTTACATGGATTCAATCACAGATGTTTATAGCTAAAAATACCTAGAAAAACAAACATTCTGACTGTGAGCGGGGTCGCCTCTCCACAGATCTGACCTGTAACTTGGTCTGGTTTGGTCTCCATGAAGCTAGAAAGTAGGGATGTAACAATAACAGAAATATCGTGATATTGTATCGTCAAAGTTCTTACAATAATATGGACCATCACAATATCGAATTACAAGTCGCTTTGCTTAAATGAAGAGTTATGGTGCAGCAAAAAAGACACAGAGAACTACATAGACCATGATCCTTTGCTCCATTTCAGTGCAGAGTCAGACGACAAGAAGAAATAACAGTTCTAACACTTTTAAGTCTTAGTTCTTTGGATTAAGTCTTGTCAAGGCTTTTTAAGAGGAAAAAGTAGAATATTAACAGTTTTATTAGCTCCACAAAATATCGCAATAAATATCATATCGTGAATTGTATATCGTGAAAATATCGTACCGAGAGATTTGGATATCGTTACATTTCTAATCGTGAGCCTCCCCACCATATCGTGAGCTTTCCCACAATATCGCAATAAATATCGTACCGTGAGAATCATACTGTGACTATATCGTAACATTTTAGACAAAGCAATAACATGTCCATAAAGAAAAGCATTTGACGGACCCTCCACTAGAAAAGTTACACAATGCACCTTTAAGTTCTTAGGAAACTTTTTGGTTGGACTTGCTCTGACCCCTTTCTGCACGGGCTAAATTAATAAAGTCACCGAGTTCTCCGGTTGCGGCCTGACTTGGTTAAAACGGAAAAATATGTTGGCATCGGATTGTCTCGGAACATCTGTAAATAATGCTGCTTTTCTTTCTAGGAGCACAACTCGACGCGGAACTTATGCACACGTAATTACAGGGTTGCAACAGCTTTAGTTCACTTGAGCGCATGTGACTAGTTTACAAACACCACAGGAGCTCGGGGTCAGAGGTCGCACGGATCAAGGCAGTGGAGACAATAGCTTCGTTTAAATCCTTGACCTTTTTCGAATCAAAACCAACTCGGAAAAAGAAGAAAGGAACAAAAAATACAATAAAAATAAACAAAATTAGGAACAAATCGAACATGGACTGGTTTAAATCCTCTATAAACCTTGTTAAAGTAAGAATTAAACAAAAGACCAGACCTTTTTGACCTGGATTTAACTTAGACTAAACTAAATAGTCTAAATTTGAAGCCAGGATCGAACCACAACAGGTAGCTGCACCACATTTTGAGAAACACTACATTTACTTTATAAAATACAAGATTTAAAGTTGAAAATGGCAAAAAATATGAGTTGAAACGTTAAAATGCAAAAGTTATACAGCCAATGTTGGATATTGATGCATTTTGAGGAAGAAAAGCTTTAAAGACACACTTAAATGACGCTTACTTTTATTTACAGTAGACATTTATTTAAAAAAAACGTGGTTGAAATGCACTCTGGGAGAATTATTATCCTCTGACTTTCCAACCTGTAATCTGACACTCTCTTTGTTATTACTTTAGCCGACAGGAAAGGGGCGAAGAGCCGCACGATCGCTCAGCTAAACTCTAAATTACGAATGCCCCAAAAAGTACGACAGACGTAAACCGTAAAGTTGTCTTACGTAGTGCTTGCTCGGCGTCCTTCTCTTCTGCACATCTTGCACTGTTACTTCGTGCACCGTGCGCCGTGGCATGATGTTCCCCTCCTTTGGTTCGTATCCACAGCGAAGCTAAGGGTAGTCGGGACGAATCAAATCCCACCAAGAAACTTTACGTCGTGGCGCGTTTTGGTCATCCGCACCCGGGTTTAAGCGATTCGACAAGCGCGCGTAATCCCCACTTGACGGTTCCGACGCAGCATTCGGCCACGTAGAAGCGAAAATAGTTGTTCTTTTTCCTCTCTCCTGCTCTCCTCTCTCCTACAGCGCTGCGTCCCGTCCCGATGAGTGCTCCGACCGAACTACCAGCCTATCCCAGCTCGCCTACTCCCCTCTCGGACGCGCTTCCATTCCGCTCCACGCACGGACCACCCTCCTCCAGCGTCACAGCAAACCACAGGCGCGTATTCACATTCATTACCTACTTCAAATGCTGACTATCCTGACCGTAACCTATTTATACAAAGAGGGAAATTAACTGAGAGATGAGTTTACGCTGGGGTACTTTGTCGCGGAGGGCTTTACGTTTAATACCACGCTGTAAAGTAAAGCGCAAGTAAATTTTAACTCAAAAGTTCTTTACTACTTTTACTTCATTGCGTTCCACCAGTGGGTATAATGTATTCTGTCATTACTCCTTTATGACCAGATTTGACTCTAACGAACTTCACCTGAACTTGATCCAAGCTTTCAGCCAGTGTTGCGCATGCGTAATTGGTTTAATTCAACAAAAAGCGCGTTATTACTTAGTTGGAGGTTATTTTGAAGTTTATCTGTACCATATTTTCCTCAACACTCAGTTTTCTTGCAGTGTGTTACTAAATGGCTCCATCTTGTGGCCACATGTACTCATTGCTCGTGCTCGTGGATTCTCTTGGGGAAAATATTACATCACATTCTATCAAATAGGGAATGTGAAAAGTAAAAGTATGTAGCCTGTGTCTTTACTGTTTAAAAAAGTACTACAATCACAACTGAACCTGGGTTAATGATTGACTGCGAGTGCTGGGGTTTTGGTAGTGAGAATTCAGATCTGAAAGTCCTTTTAGGTTTAACAACTCTATTTCATCATTGAATCTGGCAACCCAAATGAGAGAATCTTTGAGGCTTTCTAATTTGATCATCAGGAGAACCATCCATCCATTTTCTTATCCGGGGCCGGGTCACGGGGGCAGCAGTCTAAGCAGGGACTCCCAGACTTCCTTCACTCCAGACACTTCCTCCAGCTCCTCCGGGGGGACCCCGAGGTGTTCCCAGGCCAGCCCAGAGACATAGTCCGTCCACTGTGTCCTGGGTCTTCCCTGAGGCCTCCTCATGGTCGGGAGGCACACAGGAGGCATCAGAACAGGTGCCCGAGCCACCTCAACTGCTCCTCTCGACGTGGAGGAGCAGCGGCGCTACGCCGAGCTCCTCCTGTGTGACCGAGCTCCTTACCCTATCTCTACGGGAGGATCAAAACACCAGATTATAATGTAAATAACTTGACCATCATGTCCAATGTTTTTGTGACTAAGATTAAATCAGGTCGGTAGCTAAAAATTACAATATATTTCATTTGAACATGCAGTTCTACTTTTTTCTACCTGTTTGCTTTTTGTTGACACAGATAAGTCAGGATTCTGAAATTTAAACTCAGAATCTTACAGTAGCATGGCACCAATTACTACAAACAAATATACACATTTCTTCTTATTTTATTTATTTTATAAGCAATATAAAAATAAGAAAAAGAGCATACATTTCCTTTAAAGATGTAATGTGGCAATACAACTGCTCCACTGTGTTTTTAAACTCCACATACCTTCACTAGAATCATGTGGATGATTTCAGCCTTGGAGTTGTCAACTCAAAGATAAAAGTTAGCTGTTCACTTGAAAACTACTGCTTCATGATGTCACAAGGTGGACCAGAACATTTTGAGTTTTGGAGATATGACAGACTAAATAATAAACGATTACATGTTTGAATGAAACAAAACACAACTCCAGGTGTGTTTTTGAAAAGGTAACAATACTATAACATGACTTTGAGCTCACAAGAATCAGTTTTGTGTAATACTGGAGATGAAAAGATGTTCACAGGAAAGCAGTGGGGTCTGATCCGTCACACATCTGCACTTTGATGTGAGAGGTGATTCCAGAGAAGCGGTCCTGCAGCGGGAGCGTGTACCCCACAGCGCCCCCTCTGGTCACTGAGCCCATGTACTGGTACGGCCGCATGTTCAAGAGCTTCACACAGTGCACTGGAAACAAGAACAGCACAAGGACACATTAGATAGACATATCCAGATCTTCCACCTGCCTGTCTATTCTCAAAGTCTAAAAGTAGAGCACTTGAATGTTGCAGCTGCAGCATTTGCCACAGTGCACGGCCCAGTCCACCCACTCTCCTGCTGTGGAGGTTACAGCAGTGGATCCAAGTTGTATTTTATTTCACATTTACAGAGGAATTCACTACTGTCAGTTGGCAATTTTCAGAGGTCAAAGCACCACAGCACAGACACTGCCTCTTGGTGCTGTGGACCGGTGCGAGGGGGAGGACTGTGTGGGACATGTTCCTTCTCTCTTTGCTGTTGAGCCACAGAGAGCAGGGAGGGATGTAAGCAAGAGGGCTTTACGTGAGTTCTCTCTGAGCCTGCAGTATTGCTGGATTATAATATCTAATAATACAAATTATTAAAACATATGCATACCTGAACATATGAATGAATGAATTTTTATTTGGACAGTAACACATAGAACATGCACAGAAAACAAAAATACATAGATATAATACTTCTTTTCCATACCAATAAACAAAAATAAATATCACTATATCACAAACAGAGATACAAAAACTCTTCATTGCTGTTTGAGCACGAGGAACTTTAAAGTTTAAAAAGCCTCTTAAACTATAGTTGCCTTCCCTTTCACAAAAAAAATAGTTTAATACTTTTTGATAAGTACTTACTTTTAGCTTTATACATTATTTGTGCAGTTTGGTACATAAACAAGTCATTCAAGTAATTTGGCATAAATTTTAGTATGGTCATGAAATTTGACATTGTAAATAGTTCTTATTGCTCTTTTTTGATGTTTTTATTGTGGTTTTATAGTTATTGTCCCAAATTTCTGCACAATATGTTAGACATGGTAAAATCAGTGAACAATAAAGCATGTGTATGTGTATGTGTATGTGTGCATGTGTATAAATATATATAATACATCCTACAGCCCTATATGATAGAATAGCCTGGTATAATCATGTATTATAATGTAGGCTCTTACATAATATTAGGCTACAGTTTATGTTAGAGAGTGCACTTTTAATTCTTAATTCAGAGCTGAATGCTTTTGACAGTAGCCTAGAGATGCCCGTACAGTGCAATTCAACCATAGGATATACACTCATTATGTTTACTCATTTGACCCAAACTGCTCTCAGATCCACAATCACATCTTACAGCAGATCTGGGCATTGTACAGCTCCGAGCCACATACGGCTCTTTGGTTACCTCTGACCGGCCCGTCTAAGATCATTTGGAATTACAAAACAACCATATTTTATAATTGTACCTCATGCATGGACTAAAGCTGTGTTGCTTTTATGTTATAGAGGTGTTTTTTAATGACATTTTTTGTAAGGCAACCTCACTTTTTCATTGCTTAGTCTTAACATAAACTCTTACCAGTCTGAGCAGCTCATCAAAACAATCATATTTACTGCTTTTATAGAGAAATAAAATTAATATCATGCAGAACTGAGTTAAGCATTTTGGCCCGGTGTCCTGATAATTTGAGCTACCTAGTGCTACTGCACTTGTGCACAACTCTCAATCGCTTTTACAGTTTAACAGCTGTCGATTTGAGCTCCCAAGGCAGAAGTAGAGTAACAAGTCACATTTTAAAGTGCTGCAGAATACTTCCTTTAGATGATTGAATAGTTTGGATTTAATAATAGATTTTTTCATTATCATTTTAATTACATCGTGTTTTATTTTGTTTCCATGTGAAGAAAATGTTGTAACTTTGTTCAGAAAGGCACTATATTATAATAGGAAATTCACACTATGGCTTATGATTTTTAATCTAAAGATTTCAGTGTTTCCAGTCATTTCTTTCCCTTCTATAGTGGGAGCCTTACTTGATAGACGATATCGGCCTGTCGAAATGAGCTCCTCTACCCAAATTCATATAAATGAGTGATTAATGATGATTCTACAGTGGGAGCATTATTCAGTGGCCTGTCAATATGTGCTACCTTTAGTCAGAGCCCTATTTGAGCGGAATACAACTGTCCAAATGAACTACCCTTGCATATGTATATAAATGAGTTAAAATTGTACATAACTAAGGTATAAAGTGTGTTCACCGTGTGCAAAAAGCATCAAACTTGTGCCTCTAATCCAAAGAAATATGTTGTCAAACTGGGGAGGTCAGGGTTAGGGTTTGACTTTATTGGCTCTATACAACTGTACACGGAAAAACGTAAAGCTTATTTCGATGGGGCAGCGTGAAACGATAGATGTCACTGTCGATTAAAGCTGCTGGTAGCTCATTTCGACGGGGCAGCCCATTTTGACCAAACACCGGCCCTCCGCAATATTTTGTGTTTCTCATGTGGCCCCATAGAAAAAATAATTGCCCACCGCTGCATTACAGTGTATTCCCTGGTTTAGTCCATTAACAAAAACCGACACGTATGCAGCGTAATGCAATGTAAGTCTCATTTGGAGGTCAGATAGTGAAACAGTCTTTGATCGGGTTGAGCGTGCCCCGGCCCCGGCCCCGGCCCCATCTCCCTGTGTTAGAGGTGAATGGGAGTTCAATAGAGTCCCGACGCTCTCAGTCTAATCCTCATAAGTCAGTGTATTTCTCGTCCACCTACAGCAGAACGTGGCCCCGCCCTCCCAGCGCTCTGCAGCTATAGATTACACAAATGTACTTAACCTTTAAAGTTCAACATGTGGGAGTTTAACATGTTTTATTCTTGAAATCCATGTGAGCTGCGTGAAGCGTTCAAGGACAGAGGGTTCATACTTTATTATCTGAAAGTGTAATTCTCTGTGATTACATTTTATTCAGTGTATTTCCCCATCCAACATTGTAGTAGTAGTTAGTTAAAGGCGTGCAAACTTATTTTTATTCTTATTAAAAAACATAGAAAACAGAATTAGCTCATTTTAAAGTTAGGTTTGTAGTGGTTATGCATTCCGAGCATTCTAGTTATTCACCGCAAAAGGGTTAAAAATGCTTAGCACTGCTTTCAGAGGCCAGAGCAGAGAGTTTTGCCATTATGGTAATGAACAACCAACACGCTAACCACGCACTTCCTGATTATCGGACAGTAATCCGACAGTAAAAAATGCTGCTTATACAATATATCTGTATTGGAGGAAGACACATTTTACTCAGATACATGGAAAAATTGGGCCCTTTATTATTATTATATTATATTATAATTATTTATTATTATATTTTATTTTGGAATTTACAAATCTCTACTGTACTATGCATTCCTATTTTATTTGTATTCTGGCAAAGGAGAAATTCAATTTGTCAACCAGACAAACGTTTATTTAGTTCAAAAATGTTTCACCGTGCATCCAAGCTGCTTCTTCAGTTCTGGTCAGATGTTGGTTGACGCTACCTTATATCTGTCTGCAGGGACGAGCTAACTACACTGAAACTACTCTGAAACTACTGTAGATCCTCAAACCTAAAACAAAGAGAACAATAGGGGTAGCTAGGTCAGGGCCAGTGTGTAAAAGTGTAAAAACACTCATCACGGGCCTGAATGATCCTGCTAATATGACCCCACACTCAGTTCAGTTGAATAGGCTCTACTCACACTTACGTCACAAACCAGGAAGACGTTTGGAAAGATGCGATTACAACTTCCGGTGTGGTAACTGACACTGGGCTCGCCTAACATGGATCTATTAAAACTGACTGTGATCAAACCCATTGAAGTAAATGTGATCGGTGGTAAACTGAAGACTGCATACGTATGTGCTGTTTGGAATCATCTCTTCTAATCGCATGTACCCAGTGCGCTCGGAGTTGTGCGTCAGTGGATGATGATGATGATGAAAACTAAGGTGTGGTTGTAATTGTACCGAAATGCTACGGTGACATGGAGATGAAGAAAACTGGGCCTGGAAAGCTGTAATCGCATCTTTCCAAACATCCTGGTTTGTGATGTAAGCGTGACTAGAGCCTATGGGCCTAGCTAACAAACAGAAACTGTGAACAAGCAGGGTGTTAGTTTCAGAGTAGTTTCAGTTTGTTAGCTCCTCCCTGCAGACAGATAGAAGGAAGTGGTCACCAACATTTTGACCAGAACTGAAAAAGCAGCTTGGATGAGCTAAATAAATGTTCGTTAAGTTGACAAATATAATTCTATCTGGACGAGTGAGGGATTCTACACACATCTTATTTGTATTCTGTTGTTAATGGTCCTATGTTACGCTAAACCAGGGGTGTCAAACTCATTTTGGTTCGGGGGCCGTATCCAACCTACTTTGATCCCAAAGGGGCCGGATCAGAAAACTCATGACATATAAACCCCAAAAATAACAATAAGTTCAAATATTTGTGCAGCGAAACACAAATCTATTACAGAAATCTTTTTTAATTGATGAACTCTTTCTTATTATAATATTATAATATTATGAACAATCTGAAACTTTAAGAAAAATTCAATTTCAACACAATGTTTTAACATGAACTTGTATGTAAATAGGAATAAGTCAATTTTTGTTGTCAAATCCTGCACTCGGCTCCACTTTTCTCATTTTAGACATTTTTCTGATGAGGGTGTCACGGTCAACAGTCAAAACGATCGTCCTTTAAGAGACAAGTCTTCATTTGTGCTGCTCTGGTGGGAGGGGCCACGTAAAATTACCAATATTTAAATTGAAAATATAATCAAAATATTTTAGTAGAAAATCACCCAAGGGCCACATTAAAGGTCTTGGGGGGCCGGATCTGGCCCCCGGGCCTTATGTTTGACACCTGTGCGCTAAACTGACTCTTGTGAGTAATACTGTTTCCTCTTCAAAAACATACCTGGAGTTTATACAGGATAACCCTTTATTATTTGACTGTCTACATTCAGTCAAGTATTTCCTACCACATGACATCACAAGGTGCAATATAGTTGTTTTTTTTTTTTGTTTGAGATCAGAACTCAACCTAAATATTCAGAGTTTGTGTATTAAGCGTGTGAATGAAACAAAACACAACTCCAGGTCTGTCTGTGACGAGGAAACAACATTATAACATAGATCTGAAAATAGCAAAACATAGCAAAAATGTTATATATTGCAAGTAATTTCCCTTGAGTTTAAAACAATGCCATCTATTTTTCATGTCAGATGCCCTCCCGTTATAGGAAACCGTGCACTGTCTAGCTCAAAGATTTGCACATTGAGCAGAAAGTATTGTATAGTATCGTGCCTTACCCTGGCTGAACAGTTTGACCCCGTGGTACTGCATCCCGGAGGGGTCCGCGTGACTCACAGGTCCAGACAGAACCCCAGAGAACGGAGCCTGGACGACCCCGAAGTCATCACACACAATGTCCACCGCCTTGTGCAGTTTGGCTCCTCTGTAATACAACTACAAGTAAGTATAGCAGTAGTAGTAGTAGCAGAAGTAACAGTAATAGTTGTAGTAGTAGTAGTTGGAGTTGGAGTAGCAGGAGTATCACTAGTAGTAATAGGAATAGGAGTAGTAGTAGCAGTAGCACCAGTAGCAGTAGTAGTAGTAGTAGTAGTAGTAGTAGTAGTAGTAGTAGCATGAGCAGCAGTAGCAATAGTAGTAGTAGTAGTAGTAGTAGTAGTAGTAGTAGTAGCATGAGCAGCAACAGCAGTAGTAGTAGTAGTAGTAGTAGCAGTAGCAGTAGTAGTAGTAGTAGTAGTAAGAAGTAGTATCAGTTGGAGTAGCAGGAGTATCACTAGTAGTAGTAGGAATAGGAGTAGTAGTAGCAGTAGCACCAGTAGCAGTAGTAGTAGTAGTAGTAGTAGTAGTAGTAGTAGTAGTAGTAGTAGTAGTAGTAGTAGCAGTAGCAGCAGTAGCAATAGTAGTAGTAGTAGTAGTAGTAGTAGTAGTAGTAGTAGCATGAGCAGCAACAGCAGTAGTAGTAGTAGTAGTAGTAGTAGTAGTAGCAGTAGCAGCAGTAGTAGTAGCAGTAGCAGCAGTAGTAGTAGTAGTAGTAGTAGTAGTAGTAGTAGTAGTAGTAGTAGCAGCATGAGCAGCAGTAGCAATAGTAGTAGTAGTAGTAGTAGCATGAGCAGCAACAGCAGTAGTAGTAGTAGTAGCAGTAGCAGTAGTAGTTGTAGTAGTAGTAAGAAGTAGTATCAGTTGGAGTAGCAGGAGTATCACTTAGGAGTAGGAGTAGTAGTAGCAGTAGCAGTAGTAGTAGCAACAGTAGTAGTTGTAGTAATAGAAGCAGTAGTTTTATTATTATTATTACTAGTAGTATTAGTGGTAGTAATAGTAGCAGCAGTAGCAGCAGTAGTAGTAGTAGTAGTAGTAGTAGTAGTAGTAGTATAGTAGTAGTAGTAGTAGTAGTAGTAGCAGCAGCAGGAGTAGCATCAGTAGTAGTAGTAGTAGTAGTAGCAATAGCAGTAGCAGTCAGATCAGTAGTAGTAGTAGTAGTAGTTGTTGTTGTAGTAGTATCAATTATAGCAGCAGGAGTATCACTAGTAGTAATCGTAGTAGTAGCAGTAGTAGTAGAAGCAGTAGTAGTAGTAGTAGTAATAGCAGTTGCAGTAGTCTCACTAGTAGCAATAGTAGGAGTATCAGTAGTAGCAGTACTAGTACATGTATACATCAGGATATGAACATAACCAAACCTTCTTGAGTTGAAGGCTCCGCATCCGAACTCGTCACAGGCCCTCACCCTGTTATTATAATGCCCCGCACACAGCACGCTCCACGCTCCGTCTACACAACAAACACCGTCACTGCTCTACAGTATCATCTAAGACACATCATTATTTTAAAATCACAATATTCATCTAAAACGACTTCTCCGTTAGAAAACCGCGGGGCCTGATGGGAGCTGGCGTTGCTATAAGTGTTATCACAACAAAGCACCGTGCAGCTGTTGGCACCTCCTATGGACAGCTGCAGATTTATTTTTTCCATATGTACCAATAGAACTACGCAATGCTGCCAAATCCTACGCATATCTCTGGTTACGAAATAAAATTGGAGAAAGAAGTAGAGAGCAGGACGTGTACCAGTGGTGGTGAAAACGGGGTTGGTCATTGGCAGTGTTGGGGAGTAATGGATTACATGTAACTGGGATTACGTAATCAGAGTACAATTTATGAGTAACTGTATTCAGTTACTGTTACTGTTTCAGTGAGTGGTAATTGGATTACAGTTACTTTGTTAAAATAAATGGATTACACCGCGGTATTTTCCTGTTTTCACATTTTGGGCTAAACCAGGACTAAACCAGGATTAAACCAGGACTAAACCCAGGACTACACCAGGACTAAACCAGGACTACACCAGGTCTAAACCAGGACTAAACCAGGATTAAACCAGGACTAAACCCAGGACTAAACCCAGGACTACACCAGGACTAAACCAGGACTACACCAGGTCTAAACCAGGACTGAACCAGGTCTAAACCAGGACTGAACCAGGTCTAAAAGCAGGACTAAACCTGGTCTAGACAATATGACACCTAACAGTAGGGTGGACATAATTTAAGGCAGCAGTGATTTCATATAGAAATCACTTCTCTATCAATAATATTTTTTAAAATGCTTAAGTAAAGACAGGGCTTTTTATTTTCTTTTAGCAGACAAAACAAATATCTCATGTTAAGATTTCCTGGTCTTTACTTCTCTATAGTAAACAGTTGTCTGTTCATGGAGACTTGGGCTCAACAGATGTGGTTGTTACATTCATGTTGTTTTCAAAAGCATAACAATATCAAGTAATCCAAAGTATTCAGATTACGTTACTCACTTTAAGTAATTTAATGGATTACGTTACAAACTACATTTTGGGGTATGTAATCTGTAATCTGTAGGGGAATACATTTTAAAAGTAACCTTCCCAACACTGGTCATTGGTTGGTGTCTTGAAAATAAGCAATTAAAGATGGTTCAAATATGCAATAATCACTTCAAATACAATTCCGGGTGAGTAAATGTTGTGTTTACCTGGTACACAGCACTGGTGAGTTTGGCCTCCGGGACACTTGTCGTTCAGGTAGCGTCCCTGACAGATGAATCTTGTTGGTTGGCAGATGCCTCCCAGAGCGGTGCAGCTGACGTCACTTCCTGTCTTCGTGCTGATGTCACTTCTGGTCCCCCCTGAAACCATCTTCTTCTTCTTCTTGTCTTTGTTCCTCTGAGCTTGAGTCGGTTGCCTCTTGTCGTCTGCTGTAATGCGACTGCTGTTTCTTTGCGCTGCTCCGCTCTTCTTCGTGATCAGGCTTCGAGAACTACTTTCTGTTCTTTTTTCAGCTTCGACAGACAACACTATCAGGACATCTGAAAAATGACAAGAGTTACTGGGTTAATAAACTTTATTTTTTATTTTTTTGTATTTGAATTAAAGGTTGTATAGAGGATTTTCCAAGGAACGAGAAATCCAGCGACTGTTTGTCCTTTTTCAAATGTTGCGCATGCGTGAAACCACCCCCCCTCCCCTACAGCTCCTACGTAGAAACGCCTCCTCCCTCCTCCTCTTTACGAAAGAAACAGGTTTGTTTACAGCCGGTGCTGCACATGACTTGTAAACAACTAACTACAGTGTTGGTTAGGCAAGACGGAGAAGTGAGGAGCGGGTGTGCGGACATTTCGTGCGCGGACGAGAAGTGAGGAGCAGGGAGAAGAGCGGAGCAGGGAGCAGGGAGAGGAGAGAGGAGAGGGGAGAGGAGATTCCGTGCCCGGAGAAGTGAGGAGCAGGGGGAAGAGCGGATCGGGCAGCGGGGACAGGAGCAGGAAAGGGGTGCAGAGAAGGTTGCGCGGAGATTCAGTGCGAATGAACTAGCTACAACACGCAGCAGCAAGCGGACTCTTTCTTTGCATTGAAAATTACGTTTTCAGACATAGGATATCGCTTTCGTGTCCTGAAAAACGTTTGACTAGCTCTTGGAAATAAAGTACGTTTTCATAATAAGCAGAAGTTTCCTGTCCAGGAGTAATTTGGCGACCAATGCATCAGTCTTTAGACCCTGCGTCTGCTTCAGTTGCACCATCGCTGGAATGAATCTTCAAGAATCACCTTAGTTTGGCTTCGCTGCTTTTCCCCTTGTCTTCTTCTTTCAGCGACCTCAAAAATGGACTTTCTTTTGCGGCGAACTGCTCCTGGATTCTTGTCGCCATTGCAACAAACTTTGTGCTAACTGCGAGGAAGATATAGGTAAAAAAAGCCGCTAAGAACTGTTGCGTTGGTGGAGTAAACAGCGTCTGTGCGGCTTGCGTCTGTGGACTGCGTGACAGTCGTATGTAAACCACGTACCGGCGGCGCAGGCAAGTCAGTTACGCTAGAAACGTAGGGAGATTGATTGACAGCCTGTCAGCTAACAGATAACGAGGCAGTGTCGTTATCTATTGGCCAAATGTTTAGCCCCACCACGTCCAGAGTTGATGAATGTTTATTCTCTTTTTTTTGGTCATCATAATTACAAGGCTACTGCACCTCTATAATGCTATCATTGACAACTTGAAACAAAAAAAATCCTCCATACAACCTTTAAATGTGTGCTCCCATGCAGATAGGTCTGTATAAAGAATAAAAATAGGATCAGAACAGGTCTGCTATGTATTGTTATTGCTAAGTGTCTGAGAATCAGGAAGTGAATAGTTAGCATGCTAGTTGGAGTTAACATTTCCATGACGGCGAAACTCCACTCTGGCCCCTAAAAGCTGTGAATAGTGCTATTAACTCATTGTTGCAGTGAATAATTACGATTTTCGGAATGCTTAGGTAAATGAGAAATAACTTTTGCGAAGTGTTTAAATTAAATTGTTTAGAGAGAGAGAGAGAGAGAGAGAGAGAGAGAGGTACTTTCTTCATCCAGAGGAAAATTTGGTGCAAAAAGCCTGTAGCATCTCTAATGTCCATAGTTAGCACCTTAACTTGGTTTCTGTGGTTATGAGAAAAACAAACCCTCAAAATATTTCCTCTGGAAGGTCTTCTGCCACATTTACTGCCACATGAGTTAGTTTTGATTGTGTTGTGATGCTGCTCTGAAGGGGGAGCGTCATAATGCGGGGAGCAAAGGGAGAGGAGATGTCAAAAAAGTGAAACTTATGTTGATATTGTTTTTGGCGATTATAGCATTTTCAGAATAATAAAAGGTAACTCTGAAATGCTCTGCCCCCCACATGACACCATGGTGACTTCTCATTTCCCTTGTACTTTCCATGTACTTACCAAGCACATTTCAATCAACATCTGCAAGAATTAATAAGATACATCCTGCTGGCAATGTCTGAGCTGTTGTTTTATCAGGTAAGTACTACATATAATCATGCAGTAGATGGCATGCAATAAATGGCAATAAACAGCAGTCCTATTTGTAATAAATTGGAAACAGCAATGAAAATCTGGGATAACCATGAACCTTGAAAGTAATTTCTTCCTTTGAAAAGTAATTTCGTTCTTTCTTTGAAACACTACTAATCTTTCCCTGTAATTGCTCAATTTTGAGCAGAGTTATCACCAACCAAAACAGCACATTAACCTAGTAACTAGATGAAATGATGCAGAGTAAACGGATTGGACTAGACTACCAGGTACATGGGTAATATGTTCTCTCTTTTTACAGAGTAATTTCATCATTATTTTTCTGAAGTTACCATCATAAAGCACTAGTAATTTAGCCTGATTCATCAACCGGTTTCACTTCGTAGAAACCGTCTGACCTCAGAGTTAGGATTCATTCGTTCAATGGTAGAAGGGTACTTTTTTATTTAATCAACTGCTGCTATTGTGACGTATGTAATGCACTGCTAACGGGGCAATAAAGGGCAATAACGTCTTTCCCCTTGATAAAATTCACCAAACATTCTCTTTGTTCCGGCTTTAAATCCTCAATCTCGGGAATCGTTGACAACACAGAATGTATGACTCTTCGCTGATTGGCTGGTGCCTGAACTCGCACTTCTGGGGTTTTTGCGAACTGTCTAGTCTGCAGTTGTCCCTCGCTATCTTAGCGAGACCGCGGGTCTTGCTGCTGCGGATTTTTTGTGTGCAATTTTGCATGCTTTTTTTTTTTTTTTTTTTTACAGCGTATGAACGCGTATTGCGTATTACGGGTTGGTAGTAATTACACACGGGTGGGTCAGGACTAAACCAGGTCTAAACCAGGACTAATGTTGGACTTAAGAGAGAGAACTCAGAGAACGGTGCCATCGGGCAGTTGCCGCGTTTACCTTCATGAGGTGCAGAGGTCCTTTCTCCTGCGGTCACTTCCGAGCCCGTCCCAACAGTGAGTCCTGGTTCAGTTCTTGTTTAGTTCTGTTTTAGTCCTGGTTTACTCCTGTTTTAGTCCTGTTTTAGTCCTAGTTCAGTGCTGGTTTAGTCCTCCTGTTTCAGTCCTGGAATCATATAGTACATATGGTGCTATAGTACTATATGGTACATATAGGAATTAAAAGAGAAGGTTACCATTTTTATTCATGATTTATGAGCCTTTTATTGTATTAATTTGCCTGAGAAGCACTTTGAAAACTGTCATGTTTATAAAATGTGCTACAGAAATAATAATACCCCATCAAAGTGTAATACCCGTCTTTAAGGTAGCGCCTTTCAGTAAACATAACCGACTACAGCCCAGCTCTCACTCTAACCCGCACAGACAAAGGCTTCTCCCTCCACACTCCCTCCCTCTGTGGTCTCTTCGGTTTATTCTCATTCTGTCAGTGTCCCAATTATCTGCAGCAGACACCAGCACTTGATCTTCATTAACTACATTAACCTCTGAAATGCCTCTGCAGTTACAATGGGCCTCACCCGCCGCGCCTGGGCCCTGACTGCACAAGGAGCCCAGCCTTATCACCAAAGAGCCGTGATGGCGGATGTCTGGATGTGTCGGGGAAAAGCTATTTGGCGCCACATGTGAAGGGAAGTTATGACTGATAAATGAGCAGAAGAAGAGGCCACGAGTAATCAGCTTTAATGAGCATGAGCATATTAAATAGACTGTGAGGCATCTGCAACACACGGTTACAAAGACATGTTTTTCTATTGTTTAAAGGTCCTATAAAACTGACTCGTGACATGTTAGAAGACTGTCACTTTATCAAAAACATGGCCAAAGTTGTGTTTCATTCACACATGTTTGAGAAATCCTGGTTTATTTATCTGTGCCACCTTGTGATGTCATCAAGCAGGAATTTTCATGCTGCTTTTACCTTTTGTTTAGTACAGATTGTTAATTCTAGGGCTGAAATCATCCAAGTGATTCTAGTGAAGTAGCCAGTTCATCGCAGGCGATTCAGACGGATATGGATGAGACCTGGAGAACCAGTCGATGGTGGGACAACTTTGTGGAAGTAGGAGCTGATGAAAAGGCATGATGTGAAAACCTCCGTATGTTCAAAGACGTCCTCGTTACTTTAAGTACAAACATACCCAATCGAATTCCATACACTTTTGCGTCACCGTATGCACGCAGGTTTCCTCCTGAAAACGCTCGTCTAAACGCAAAATAAAAAAGTGAAGACGCGACGCCACTTTTGCGTCTTCTGTTCAGACCGTCATCGTATAAACGTAGCCTAATTGTAAACGTTCTCTGCCTCCAGCGAAACCTTGTCTTCCTCGGTCTTCTACTCTTTGAACCTCGGGGGAGCAGAAATCCACCTCACTCGAGCAGAAATCATCTTCGGGAGAGGTTGTTGTCTTTTCAAGGGTGCGTCTGCCCCCCAGTGATTGTTTTGCACACAGGTCACAGATTTCTCCTCACGCACAGAAATAATTTGGTCGCTCGCAGTTAATATCTACGTGTGTGAAATAATACAGTACGCTCAAATGTATGTTTTATCGTGTGTGTTATGGGACTATTCTGATGCCTGTTCTAAAGTCCAGACTCCGGACGAAGGGTGATCGAGCCTTTTCAGTCCGGGCGCCTTGGCTTTGGAACAACCTGTCTGAGGAGATAAAGTTCGCTAGTCAGGCTGGCGCCACCTAGTGCCTCCTCTCAGTTTAATTTCTCTCCAGCGACTAGGTCAGGAATCAGAATACACTAGACGGTTTGCAAGAACCCCGGAAGTGCAAGTCAATCAGTGAAGAGCCATACATTCCGTGTTGTCAACGAGGATTTAAAGCCGGAACAAAGAGAATGTTTGAGGAATTTTATCAGGGGGAAAGACGTTATTGCCCTTCTTGCTACGGGATTTGGGAAAAGCTTAATATACCAGTTAGCCCTGTTAGCAGTGCATTACATACATCACGACCAAAGCAAAGCAGTGATTGGTTAAATAAAAAAGTATCCACCTACCGTTGAGCAAACAAATCCTAATGCTGTGAGGTCAGACAGTTTATCGGTTGGCCTTACTTTAACTGGTTTTAACTTGATTTTATTCCTTATTTCTTTTTATTCTATTTCTTTTTATTTATTATAATGAACTGAATTGTTTGCATCATTGTCTGTTTTTTTGTTTTGTGCTTTATAAATAATCTGCCTCATTTCCTAGTGAACCAGAGTGTTGGAGACGTGTGGAGACACTTTATGAAATATTCCATCCAGTCCTTGTATTTGCAGAGGTCGCTGGTGCTAGACTAGTGCATGTCAATGGCCATAGTTATCCTGCCACTAAAAACAGTCTTACCCACTCCACAAAACACTCAAAACAAATCTTTTACATTCAGACTGTCGATATGAATGTCTGTGTTGATAGAATAATGTTTGAAATAAAACTTACCTTGCATCGCATGAATCGTCGCCTGTTGAGGGACTATTTTTTCATATATCAGTCCGCCGTTGCCAAACTTTTTATCAGGAAGTACAACTCGCTGACAGAAATCCTTCAAATGCAAGGTTGGTTTTATTTCAAACATTGTTTTGTCAACACAGACATTCACATGGACAGTCTGGAGTAATAATAGATTTTCTTCAGGTGTTTTGTGGAGTGGGTAAGACTGTTTTTAGTGGCAGGATAACTATGGCCATTGACATGCACTAGCCTAGCACCAGCGACCTCTGCAAATACAGGGACTGGATGGAATATTTCATAAAGTGTCTCTGCACGTCTCCAACACTCTGGCTCACTAGGAAATGAGGTCCTATGTCCAAAATTCCAAACTGTCCCTTTAATTATAGCCCCTCCGACCACACCAACCAACACCTCATGCACACTCCACTTCCACACTAAGCAATGTGAGTGAAGTGTCTTGCCCTAGGACACATCAACAGTCCACTCGACACAGTTGCCTCTCACGACTAAGCCCCTACACTGTTCCCGTCTAACCTCATTAACAAGATGGCCTCTCATCTTCATGTCCCTTGCGCGGTCGCCCTGATCTCCCCCCTGCTTCTCCGTGAACTAAAGTTACGTGGCATTAGGCGTTCAATCATGCTTTTAATGTCTGTCTGACTGCGGCCCCCCTCGGTTTTTGTCCCTAATAGGCTTCGGTTCATGTTAATCCCCGGGCCAGTGTTTAAATGGCGTTTATTGTCCCGGTAATAGGAGAGTTATTAGCGCGAGCGGCGGGATGATAATTGTTGTGGAAGTGCTTTGTCCTTAAGCCTCTATGACTATGTATTATTTCACTGAGCGTATTGTCTCATCATGTTAATAGGATGAATAGCATGCACGGCTATAAAGTCTAGACTGCTTAAACGTGGAACGGTGAAATAGCAGTGCAGCTGGCATGGCAGATAAACATTTTAAACAAGAAATCGATAACTTTTGAACTGTAAAAAGTCCCTAAAATGGGCCAATAACAGAACACTAAACTTTACAATATGACACTGAATATAACAGTGGAGAACATAAATCTTTAATGTGATTTTCAGCATTTTTGAGCAGTTGTGTTTCTTAAATTATATTATGCTATGTTACGTTGATCTTTGTTATAAACAGTAAAAGTTGTTTGTTGTAAAAGTAACGAATTACTGTAATGCATTGCTTTTTGCTGTAATGCAGTAACGTGGCATTACAGAGAACTGAACTTAACTGGTGCGTTTTTTTGTTTTTCTTCATATGAATTTGCTAAAATCATGAAACGCCATCGTTATGGTTCAGAATATCGGTACGGGCCCAGAGGTGCACCCACATAGACCGTCGGGTGACTGTGGGTGAAAGGACCGACGCAGAACTCCACGCTCCATGAGGCTAATCGCAGCCGACGCCCGATCGTGCTTTGTGGACACTCTGCTCCACGGGCTCGGGGTTCTCTCTGGGGCGGTCCTTGATACCAAGTTCTAGTTCAAGATTAGTCCTGGTTTAGACCTGGTTTAGACCTGGTTTAGTCCTGGTTTAGACCTTGTTCAGTCCTGGTTTAGACCTGGTTCAGGCCTGGTTCAGTCCTGGTTTAGACCTGGTTTAGACCTGGTCCAGTCCTGTTTTAGACCTGGTTCAGTCCTGGTTTAGTCTTGGTTCAGGCCTGGTTTAGTCCTGGTTCAGTCCTCATTTAGACCTGGTCCAGTCCTGATTTAGACTTGGTTCAGTCGTGGTTCAGTCCTGGTTTAGACCTGGTTTAGTCCTGGTTCAATCCATATACAGCACAAAAGTTCGGCATCTTCGCTCACTGATTGTTATTTGACTATCAGCGACAGTTATTTTGGTGAGAGTAACTTATAAATACTGGAGTAGTCATGTAATGCCTTACATTTTAAATGCAGTAATATTGTAATATAACTAATTACTTTGAAATGACAGTAACAAGTCATAAATAATGCATTACAGTTTTGAACTAACTTGCCCAACAGTGATTATAAGAGAGGGAGAGAGAGGCCTTTGTGTCTCAGTCAAAGGTCTCAGTGCAGTTTCACAGGACGACCGGTCAGGTAGGGTCAGCAGATCTGTGTCAGGGCAGTTTGAGGAGAAGAAGAGTCAAATGTGTCTCTGCTCTGTGTCCTGCAGCATCACAGCAGCCTCCAGGGGGCGCCAGGTGAACACAACAGGAAAGGCCTCGCTCTTACTCCGCTCTGATGTTTCAGTTGGTGATGAAATGGTTCATTCCCTGAGAGTATTTCCTCTAGGAAGTCTTGGAGTATTTTCTCTGGAAGGTCTTCTGCCACATTTGCCTCCACATACGGTGTAAAAAGGCATCTCAAGGTCCATAGCTAACTCCTCAGACAGCCTCTTGCACAGTCTCCAAAGATACAGGAAAAACACAATTCAACAATCCCTTGTGTTCATTTCCTCAAAGTGTTTCCTCTGAAGGTCTTGCCACCTCTTGCAGTCTCCATGGATTCATTCACACATGTTCAACTCACAAACCCTGCAGATGTAGGCTGAGTTCTCTCAATCAGAAAAGACTTTGTTCCACCTTGTGATGTCATGTGGTAATAATTGCTCCACTGTGTTTTTAAACGCCATACACCTTCACTAGAATCATTTGTCTCTACGGCTGCGTTCAGACTGCAGCCTGAAGTGACCCAAATCCGATTTTTTGGCTTCTATGTGACCTGTATCCGATCTTTTAATGACAGTCTGAACGACAGAGATCCGAATTTTTCAAATGCGACCCAGGCCACTTGGATATGTGGTCCTGAATCCGATACATATCTGATCTTTTGACATGCGACTTCAGTCTGAATGGCCAAAGCGCATCCATCCGACCTACACGTCATCAACAAGCGACAAACGTCACTATTCTGCGCTGAAGCAGGCGGAAACCGGAACTGTAAAATCGCCAGGTGCTCAATGCTCGCGACCATATTTGGACAACTTCCGTAAACACAGAGCACGCTCGCTGCGGTTGACGCATGGGGTTAACGTCGTCGTGTCTCCAGTGCGCATGCGGGACACTTTCTGGCCGTTTACCGTTCACACTGAAGTCACAGACAAGTCGCATTTAATTGGAAATGTGAACGACCTCGCAAAAACATCGGATTACACAAAAAAATCGGAATTGAGCATTAAGCCCTGCAGTCTGAACATAGCCTACCAGTCTCTATGGAAAAAGGTAAAAAAGTGTTGAAAACTACCAGTTTATGACATCACAAAGTGGAACAGAGCAGTTTGAGCTTTGGAGATGTAGACAGTCTAATAATAAAGGATTATTCAAACATGTGTGAATGAAACAAAGCACAACTCCAGGTCTGTTTCTGAGGAGATAACATTTGCATAATAGCTGTAAGATGCTACTGGTTTTGTAATTTAAGAATATTGCTATCAGCATGTTTGCATCACTTTAATGCAATAATATTTACATACCAGAAATGGGCAGGGATAAATCAGTTTTTATTTTAATTAAGACTTCAATTTAAATGATATAGCAGAACGATCCACAGGTGCCATAGTGTCATGATCCTTCTGTGTTCAGCTGCCTGGGAGGAGTCACCTCAGAGCACCAGCTGCAAGCCTCTTTGTCATCACACACCTGACATCCATCTCTAGTCTACTCCTGCCTGTATCAGCCCGCTTCTTTCTCCACTCCCTGCCACTTCGTCAGTTTTCCAAACTTTGTAACTATGTGTACACGAGAACACTTGCAGGTAAAAACTGCAAAATATTTTATTGGAAGTGCCTTTCGTTTAGATGGTGACGGCGTTTTTGGCGCTTAAAAAAGCAAAAATCTGAAACCACCCTCCAGACTGGAAAAGTTGAATACTCTGTAGCGTTTCCGTCTGCACTGCCCAAGATGTAAAACTCTGGTCAGATCTGATTGTGATTCTGATGACCTCTACACAGAAGAGGAAGCGGCACTCCGTTTACATCATGGATCTATGTTTTATCTCCAGAGGTTGCGCAGAAGTGACACCGAGGATGAAGAATTCAGTGTTAAGTTTGGTAAACTTATGTTCTGTTGTTTATGCTATAATTATCTGAAGAACAATTCATATGTGACGTTAACAGTCTGTTGTTCTCTGTTCTATTGTTATTATTAGAACTTGACATTCAAGGTGAAATCGGTTCCTGGTCTCTGATTTTATAAATTAAATTTCCCCAAAAAGTGCGACTTATAGTCCAGAGCGACTTATAGTCTGGGAAATACGGTACATCCATCTCGACCGCTTTGTTTACTGTTTACTGTGGGGGACCCAGGCAGGCGCTTGAGTTTGTTGTCATGGCTTCACAGCTGTTTACTGATTGGCCGGTGTGCGGTCAAATAATTGCCAGCACAACAGCAAACAAAGCAGCGTGAACATGTCAACGATCATTGTTGTTTCTGTGAGATGAACTTCTGAATTAAAGGTGCAATAAAAAAAAGCAAAGTTTGTATTTGACAAAGGAGGATAGTTTATGCAGTCTGCTGTCGCAACTCGGGTTGGTTCAGCTCTTCTCTGATTGGCAGGTGTGCAGTCTACAACTTCTGCGGTTCTTGCACTAGGTGGCGCCAGCCTGACTAGCCGAGTCCTGTGCATTTCATGGATTAATAAAATAAAATAAAAGTAATACAATGACATCTTGAATACATGAGAATAAAGACGTGCATATTCTGATATGCATGAATCACACTGAATACAACTCTGAGAGGATGAATGAGTAGAAGAAACAACTATATCATGGTTAAAATCTCTAAAAAGTATAATTTGCTTTATATGTCTGCTTTCCAAAAATCCATACCTGCTTACTTTTGATACTTACAACAAAATAGCAACGCAGCAGTCAGACAGATCTTCTTCTGGACTCCCATCGTCACTGTTTAGAGCAGAGCAAAGACATGGTAATCAAATCAGAAAGACTTCACAAACATGAGGCAAAATGTAAATGCAAACTCCAGTGTATTTGACTATAGATTGTGTATTTCAACAGAAGTCACCTACCACAGAGTGTGCAGCGGCAGACTCAGCAGGTAACACAAAGTGCACTCTGTAGGAGAACAGGCCCCGCCCCTCTGAGAGCCACAGCACCGCCCACCTCTGTCAATATTTAGACAGGCTTTAGAGAGAGCTTTGACTGCAGCGTACAGAGACGTCAACAGGCACACGCACACACAGACATGAACAAATCATAGTCTGGGAACTGGTTTATTTCAAGTCAAATATTACACTATTTTCTGATCGATATTATAATGTTTTCTCATCACAAAAAGATGGAGTTGTGTTTTGTCACATGTTTAACGCACAAATGCACACTGCATATCTAGGCTGAGTTCTTCCCTCAAACAGAAAACATCCTCCTCGTGATGTTTCAGCCCTGGAATTGCCAGTCTCTATTGAACTAAAGGTAAAAGGAGCTGTTAACATTAACTATGACTTCATGACATCACAAGGTGGAACAGAGCATTTGGAGCTTTGGACATGTAGACAGACTAATAATAAAGTGTTACTCAAACATGTGAATGAAACAAAACACAACTCCAGGTGTGTTTTTGAGGAGGTATTAACGTTCTATCATGGCTAAAAGCTCACAAGAGTCAATTTTGCGTAATGTAGGACATTTAAAGTGCTTATGACAAGTTGGATTACTTATTTCACTAAAAGGTCCTATATTACACAAAACTGACTATTTTTAAAGAAATTTTACTTGTTTGAGTAGTTTTTAGGCAACATATTTAACTCTAAAGCCCTATTGCCACGGGATAAGTACAACCTGGAGACGTCTAATTTGCAAATTATTGCCGCATGTTTATATAGGCGAGTTTCATTGTTGACAAAAGTTGCATGCTGGGAATTATTTTGGTCAGCGGCAAGAAACACTAATTCAACATGATGGACGGAGCGAGAAAGCACGTAAAGGGTATTGATCCCGGTTATTTATCCACTCTAACGGCAGAGGACCCAAGACCATTTGACCAGAAATTGGTCATAAGCATCGATGGACGACAAATCACCCTTTTCAACCCCGACAAAGCCTGGACCAAACCAAATTTCTGGTCAGAATCACCAACTACCTGGACAAATATTCACTTCAGCGATATCCACAATGACTTGGTGGAAACTCCTGGGCCATTCACAGCAGAAAAGATGAAAACCTCCGAGAGTCTCGATGTGTTGTTGAACTTGTTGGAGTCCACGGTTTGTTAGGATCTTCTACGTTTGCTCTGCGAATGTTTGAAAGCCGTTTAATTCACCGTTAGTGGTTCTTTTCACTCAGAATACGAAAAAGACATTTTCCTTCTTCCGTGCTTCTATTTGTGCATCCGATAATGCAGCAGGAATTTACCATTATCGGGGATAAATACGTGAGGTTATGCACTGTGTTTGACGCTATCGTGTTTCTTGCCTCTGACCATATATTTCCCAGCATGCAACGCGGGCTTTTAATAACAATGACATCAGCTGAAACTTGCCTATTACTTGCAGCGCATTCGCAAGGGATAAGTGAAATCTGTAAATTTTACTGACATTGACTGAGATTGAAAGAGAAAAGAACACATAAATAAAAGAAAAGCAAGTCATTTGTAAAGTAAAAATTCCACTGCAAATGACCTAGTATATTTTGCCAAACACAGACGTCCAGTAATAATACTTGTCCCGTGCGAATCTTCATCTCAGTGTTTGTTGTTATAAAAGATTCTATCTTTCTTTTCTTTCCACATTCTTTTCTCTGTCAATCTCAGTCAACGTCAGTAAAATAGTCATTTAATTTTAGTAATTTGGCATGGGATAAGTTCAACGTCTGGTGATTTGCAAATTACCGCCCCATGTCCGTGTTACTTGCAGTGCATTTGCTCTGTCTGTAAATGACTATTTTTACTGACATTGACTGAGATTGAAAGAGAAAAGAAATACAAAAGGTGCGCAATTATAACAAACACTGAAATGCAGAGTCGCGCAGGACTAGTATTATCACCGGACGTCTGTGTTTGGTGAAATATACAGTAGGTCATTTTCGGCTGAATTTTTATTTTACTAATTACAGACGTGGCGCATTCGCAGTTATTACAAATCACCGAATATCCACAGGTAATACTAACACCGTCACTTGAGTAAAAGTTGCCACTCTTCCCACTGTGAGTAAGTCTACAAATGACAAAAACTTTATGCTGACAATATGAAATGATTTGAACTTTTGAGTGTCTTGCACCATTTTAAAAATTTTTTTGTGTCTATTCTTCCAATGTGTCTGATTTATAAACCTTCAAACGCTGAAATTTTACGATTTAGTCGACCTTTACACTCTTAAAATCATGTTCAAAGTAAACAACAATCTCCTGTCGAAATCGTTACAGAACATGTTCAAAATCCGAAAGAGCCGATATGAGCTCAGAGGCACGACCATGTTTATTAAAAAGAAAATCAGAACAAACATTATGAAATTTTGTAAATCTGTTAAAGGGGCGGAGCTGTGGAACAAATGTACAGAAAACCTAAAATTGTGCACCACTTTCTTTCACTTCATAAAGAAGTTTAAATGTTTAACTCTGGACAGATACATGAAATATGAGACTTAGTTTGTGCTGTAGAACTTTGTTGTTCTGTTACTGATTAGTTTGTTTCCTCCTGCTGTATTTATGAAGATGAACTGGTGTCAAGATGAAGCTCTGACAAAGGAATAAAGGGTAAAGGCATAATAAGCTTAAGCTTCAGCCTGCACCTTTTCAGTCTGTATATGTTAAATATGACTGTTTATGAATTAATGTCAAAATATACCTGTGACCGAAATAAATAAATAAATGAATGAATGAATGAATCTTCCAATTATATTAAATAGAAATTATAAAAATTACACAACATGTAGTAGTTTTGCTGAGTGCTTTTTTTTTTTTCTCTTGCTTGGAACACTACTTTGTACTCTTCACATGTGTTCCTTCATGAGAAATACGTTGCAGCACATTATAAAGGCAGCTCCTCCTCCTCCTCCTCTGCCTGAAACCTGCTCAGATCTGTGCTGTGGATTCCTGTGTTCTCTGTGGGAGACCTCCACCGCAAGCACCATAAACGCCTCCAGGACGTGACCAGGAAATGTTTAAAGCAGAATCGACTTTCTGTAGAGCTTTTAAACATGTTGGAGTCATCCTTCCTCACCATTTACTCACCTGAAGTTGTATTTGGAGTGATTTGTACATGTTTGAGCGATCTTTAACCACTTATTTTCAAGACTATCAGCTCCAATTTTCCCACCCCGCACACGCCCACTGCTCTGTACTTACTTTGTTCTCCAATTTGATTTTCCTAATGGGTGATACGCGTAGGACTTGGTAGCATTGTGTAGTCATTTGGTACAACTCTTCTCACTATTGGCAGCTTTACATAGTATTTACCAACTCTTCATGGTGGTGATGTTTACCGCGTCGTCAGCTTCCACTGGGCACCACGGTTTTCTAACGTGGAAATCAGCAGATTAGTTTCTTTTATGAAATCATTTTAGATGAACACCAAACATATAATAGCCGGGGCGTTTATTTCTTTCAGTCATATAACAGACCAGGCATTTATTTGAGACCAGGCAACAATTTAAGACAGGCGATTAATTCCTTCCTCACGAAAATCTTGTTCAGCAAAACTGGGAAAATATGGTACTCAAATTCTTTTAACCAGTATGACTATAATTCACAGTTTTTCCAGCGCGGCTCAAAGAAGGCGTCACCATTATTCGATGACCTGGTGACTACTTGTCCCCTGCCTTTCCTCGCCCCTTTGCCACAGCTTTCCTCTTACGTCACAGCAGCTACGATCACATTGCTGCTTTCTCCAAACTGCCATACTCAAGTAATATTACCAAAACCCTTAACTGCTTCCAGTTCCTGCCTGCTATGTTGCGCCTTCTTTCTTTTTTAACGTCACTTCGAAATGGGGATTTCACTGCAACATTATCTGTTCCACCACTTTTTCAGTGAAGATGAAGGTGATCAGACGCAGGGCAGAGAATAGGGCCTATCCACTCAGTCACACAACCAGTCTGGTAAAGGCAGGACTGAACTGAAGTCAAAATGCTCCAATGTCGGCGGTAAACATCAGGCTCTCTGTCGTGTTGCTGCATAATCATGATGCCTTTGGTTAAATAACACACACAAAATGGGAAATGGGAGTTTGAGCAGCTCCTCGGCAGCACCACAACCACTGCATGGGTTATCGGCATAGGCTACTTGGCGTTAATTTGGAACATTTTGTCAGCTTCTTCTGGAGGGGCCTGAAAAGAGCCTTAAAAGAGAGTCCAGAAGGATTAAAGGTGTTCACAAACATGTCTCTTTATTAGGCTCACACAGGTACAGATCTCTTGATTCAAGTTGATTCACACAGCATCTCTCCACGTCACCTCTCCTAGTACAAGAAGAGCTGACAGCTTTATACTGACCATCTCGTCAGAATATTGACAAACTGTAACTGGTATTTACAGGAAATTCACAGAAATGTTGACCCAGACAGTGTAACCACAGATAGTCATATGTTAAAGAGTTCAGACACTCCCCCTTTATGTCTCATATACATCACAAAGTCCATCAGAACATGTCCCAAACTCATTGACATTTTAAAGTTCAGACACTGACTTCTCTTTATGACACATGTACAAGAACATTGAACCCCTTCCACATTGCATGATGAATTAACATGAATGAAACACTAAAAATACAGAAATTAATTCCCACAATTTATTTATCAAAATATATATTTGGTATTTTACAGTATTGTTTAAAATGTCCAAATAGTAACATAATGATCCACGGGTGTCATAGATTATAATTATATCACAGAAACCGTCACAACAGGCCTTCTGTAATGACTGTATCAGTGCAGAGATTTTGGGCGTGCCCGGAGGCAGTACATCTGAACACTGTTGTCACGCTAAATTAAAGCCTAATGAAACTAAACAGCAGCTTAACCTGCAGTTCACTGAAAAATTACAGCCATAGTAAATGGACTGTTTAAGGTTCAGTGGCTGATCTACTGTCTTAAAAATGTCTTGACGTAGTTATGACGGCGCTTGATAGTGTATTCATGCGAGTTGATGTAAACAAAGATTTTTTTTTAAACAATGCAATGGGCATGATGTTATTTTGGAAAACTGAGGGAGAGAAATATTGTAGCCTTAGATGTCGACAGCACACAGCGAGCGTATCGTATTTTTGACCTCAAGAGCTGCTTATACAATGTATCTGAACTGGGGCAAGACAAATTTGGCTCAAATACATGGGAACAATCAGTGCACAACAAATCTGAGTAGAGCGAGCTGTTTTTTTGAGCGCTTAGTTTATGCAAATTAGCCATGTGGTTTTAAGTTTTCGTTTCTGTAAAACGTAAACAGATATGCTCAAAGGGAAGGCATGCAGACATTGTGTTCGATACAGTGACACAGTGATACGGTGATTTGTTTCAGTGTAAACATAACCTAAGAGATAGATGATGTCTGAGGCCTCCATTTCTGTTTAAGGAAGGATTTTCTTTCTTAACAAAAATAGCCTCTTTAACACATCTCTTCCCTTACCTCCCCCTAAGCAGCTTGGACGAGCTGTGAAATATTCAACCAAAATAAACTTTTGTCCAATTGACAAACTTTTGAATTTCTGCTTTTGCCATGGATTCTACTTGGATGAGTTGAGAGGTTTTACACACATGTTATATTTGACATTTACAGTTCAAAAGTTATGAGTTGGTTTTTTTGAATTGTTAACTGCCATGGCAACCGTACTCATCACTCTAAAATCACATGTTTTTAGGAGCCAGTGATCAATACGAGTTGAGAGCGAGTGACACAAACTATATATGCACGAAAAACTACCGTATTTTCCGGGCTATTAAACGCACTCTTAAGCCTCCAACCTCATCAATAAACGACTGCACACCCCGCAATCCAGAGCGCCCTATACACGAATCCACTCGGGTGTCCCAGCACGACGAAAAAAGCGAGTGCAATGTGCCACTTCTAGACACAACTGCACAACTAAGTCACTGCGAACACGCCGGCAATCCAGCGGTCCCAGACAGCACCCTCCCTACACGCCACAACTGAACAAAGCCCAGAGTCACCGTGAACGCGCCAAACAAAGTCCCACTGACCCATCACACTGTTGTGTTGCAGTTTATTTGTGAAAAAAGTTTGAAAATAGACCACTTAATGACAGTGCGCCTTATAACCCAGAGCACCTAATAGCCCGGAAAATATGGTACTGACTAATGGTAGCTATCTTGTGACTGCATTGCTATTTAAGAGTTTAGTTTAACAGCACAAGTCATCTCACCTGTTGTATTTTCAGGCAAGTCAAAACTTTATGGTCAGATTCTGTTAATCCAATAAACAGATTAAAGTCTAATTTGAGTAATAGCGCTTCAGACAGAGCAGTGCCTCAAATTAGCCTCACCCTCCTTGGAACGTTGACGACTGCGGTTGCAAAGTATCAATAGATATGATCACAAACTGCTACTGCTGCTACTAACACTGCTATTTTGTACGATACTTTACTATACCTTGAAATTAAAAGTATCTCGTCACTTTCCATTAAACCACAAAGTTTTCTTCAAAGCTCAGATATGATTTTCCGCGGCCGAAGAAACCTTTAGTAGAATTGAAAAGCTTTTCTCCAAACTGACAGACAGGTACTCTCTCTGAATGATAATATAGTGAGATTAAGAGGAGGGCTGCTGCTCCTGCTGCTGCCGCTGCCGCTGCCGGCCATTCAGCTGAGCCCTTTGCTGCAGTGGACTTTGATAATCAAATATCTGGACAGAGGATTACTGCGATGGACCACGGGCTTAGAAGTGAGAGGGGCGGGCGGGGTAGACGGGGGCTGGGGGTGGATAAGTGGAGAGGGGCGGGAGTACACTATATCAGTCACTTTTAAAGGTCCAATATTACGCAAAATAGACTCTCATGAGATTTTAGTCATGTTATAATATCGTTACCTCATCAAAAACTTACCTGGAGTTGTTTTGTTTCATGCACACTTGTTTGAGTAATTTAATTTTAGTCTGTCTACATATCCAAAGCTCAAATTGCTGTGTTCCACCTTGTGATGTCATGAAACGGTAGATAGTTTAAGTCAACAGCTCCTTTTACTTTTATCTTAGTAGATGTTGGCAATTCCAGAGCTGAAATTATCTTAATGGTTCTAGTGAAGGTATGTGAAGTTTAAAAACACAGTGGAGCACTGTTTTTTCTGTATTACCACATAATGTCACAATCATAAACCGATTTCCCTACACGCTGCCATTATACGGTAGCTATAAGTTAGAAACACGTTCAGTAAGTTCTGCGGAGGTCGAAACATTTCAAATACATCTGCATACGTCAATATGTGTTGGACATAAGTTTACACATAGGTTCAAAGCACGTTACTCATAAGTTATGGGAACACTAGACATTATCTCAGCACAGTCTGAGCGACCTGCCAGGTCCATCAGGCTGACCACGCCTACAGGAAGTAACAACAGCTGATCTACGACACGTCACCACCAACACCGGTGACAGTTCTGAAGATGGCTTGCAGCAGCAGCCGAAACATGTCAACAAGGTAAATACACTTTACTGCATTGTCTTTAAAAAGAACCTAAGAAGTTAAAATTATCTCAACACATTTGGACTTATGAAAAACTTACAATTAACGTGTGTTGCAGAACTTACCTTCAACTTATGGCCCACGTATGCAGGACGTATATACATACGCCGACAAATGTCAAAAAAATTTCAGAATGCTCAAAATTTTTCACAACCTTGCCGTATGCCAGCGTGCTTCAGCCTGCTCATAACTTATACAAAACTTGCCTATAACTTATCTGACATACACCAGCATATTTTCGAAATTTTTCAGATGTCAACATACGCTGGCTAAATCGCCAAGGCCCTTCAGTGCCTACACAGAAAGGCTTGGGCGACCTAGGAATTGAACCAATTGAACCCAAAACCTTCTTGCTGTGTGTAGCCGTGTACAGCCTACTACCCACTCAGCCAATTTACCATCTAAAAATCCAAAGAGCTTTTAAAATTATTTGTCAGCTTATGTAACATTAACTTGACTTGACAGCTTTTTGGTGTCATTTCTTCACTGTTGACTTGTAAAGTATAAAAATCGATTCCCCCCCGTCCTGGGAGGGTTGCATTGTCTTTTCACTCTCACCTTCTCTCAGTGTCTTTGGCATTTTAAAAAGGAGAAGAAAAGATGCCACAAGTGTTTCCTAGCAACAGTTTACCGAAGGAAAACTCACATCTTGAGCTCCAAACACACACACCCAGGATTTATTTTAAGATACCACATAAAATAAAAGAAGATGCATCGAATCAGAGATATATTAAGGATGGCATATTATATAAAACTAAAGTACATTCTCTTTTTAGCCCTCGTCAAAAACACGCCTGAAGAGCTTTTAAATGTCACCCATGCATGTCTGAGTAATCTAGTGATCTCTCCTGGGCCCTATTCAAACCTTCCTTACAATTAGTTGTAAGATTCTGTACATTCCTCCGCCCACAAGTTTACATCACTCATGATACAAAACTGTACACAACTTCACAAACCTGATGCGATGTGCAGTAGTCAGTGTTGGGGAGTAACAGATTACATGTACCAGAGTTATGTAATCAGAGTACAAATGATGAGTAACTGTATTCAGTTACAGTTACTGTTTCAGTGAGAGGTAATTGGATTACAGTTACTTTGCTGAAATAAATGGATTACAGAGCGATATTGTCCTGTTTTCACATTTTGGGCTGTACCCCCCCCTTCCACACATTGCCGGAAAATAAACCAGGTCTAAACTAGATCTAAACCAGGACTAAACAGGACTAAAACCAGGTCTATACTAGATCTAAAGCAGGACTAAACCAGGACAAAAAACAGGTCTAAACTAGATCTAAACCAGGACTAAAACCAGGACTAAAACCAGGACTAAACCAGGACTAAACCAGGACTAAACCAGGACTAAACCAGGATTTAACAGGACTAAATCATGCTGCGTGGATGTGTCTCCTCTTCTTCTATCAATAATATTTTTAATACGGTTAAGTGAAGTTTGGGCTTTTTATTTTCTTTTAGCAGATAAAACATCTAATGTTACGATATCCTAGTCTTTGCTTCTCTACAGCAAATCAAGTAATCCAAAGTATTCAGATTACGTTACTCGTAACGTAATCTGCATCCGCATGTTTGTAACATAGAAACCAACATGTCAGATGCAGTGTTGGGAAGGTGACTTTTAAAATGTATTCCCCTACAGATTACAGATTAAATACACCAAAATGTAGTTTGTAACGTAATCCATTAAATTACTTAAAGTGAGTAATGTAATCTGAATACTTTGGATTACTTGATATTGTCATGTTTTTTAAACCTACATGAATGTAGCAACCACATCCTGAAAATTCTTGTTTGTTCTCTTCAAATTGTCTGTTGAGCCCAAGTCTCCATGACTAAGCAACTGTTTGCTGTAGAGAAACAAAGACTAGGAAATCTTAACATAAGATGTTTTGTCCGCTTAAAGACAATAAAAAACCCAAAACTTTCCTTAAGCATATTAAAAATATTTTTGATAGAGAAATTATTTTTATATGAGATCACTGCTGCCTTCAATTATGCCCAGTCCTTGTCCTTGTGGTCCCTCTCTTCTTTAAATACTGTGATGTCTGAATTTTGAAGATACAAATGTGTTTTTACCTGTGCACTGCTGATTCTGTTCTACTGGCTCCTCGACCTCGTCCAGCTCTTATTGTGCACGTTTTGTTTGGGTTTCTGGCAATGAGTGGAATTACCGAAATAATAATAAAAAAAATGTGAAAACAGGACAATTCCGCTGTGTAATCCATTTATTTCAGCAAAGTAACTCTAATCCAATTACCTCTCATTGAAACAGTAACTGTAACTGAATACAGTTACTCATCATTTGTACTCTGATTACGTAACTCCGGTACATGTAATCTGTTACTCCCCAACACTGGTCAGATGGCATGCATACCCAATCTAATTCCACACACTTTTGCATCACAGTATGCACGCAGTATTTCCTCCTGAAAACACTTGTCTAAACGCGGAATAAAAAGTGAAGGCGCGGTGCCATTTTGCATCTTCTTTTCCGACAGTCATCATATAAACATCGTCTTAGTTTAGTCACTTGTATTTGTATAAGCCTACGGGACTCGTTTTTGGCACACACTCTTTAGAAGTAATCTTATTTGGTTTCTTAGTTTAGGTTATTTTTTGTACATATTTCAGCATGTTTTGTTAACTTCCTCTTTTACATTCCTGTTGATTAAACATTTATTTATATTATACTATTTTTCCACCTTGGTTTATTGTTGCTTCCCTGGCCCCAGCAGAGCTAGGATGTAACTTTATAACTTTCATTATAACTATTAAAGGCCAATATTACAGCAATAAACACAAAAATAAACACAAAAACACAATGCAGTAATACAGGAAGAGCTCCACTGTGTTTTTAAACTCCATACTCCTTCTTTAGAATCATTTGGATCATTTCAGCTCTGGAATTGCCAATCTCTACTGAACTAAAGGTAAAAGGAGCACTAACCTAAACTATTGCTTCATGACTAAACAAGGTTCGTTCCGGTACGATAGTGGTATCCAAAGATCCGACCCCGCACATTTTTCAGGTATCAGTATCGGCAAGTACTCAAACCAAATCATAGATAGCACTTTGTATTTTCCTGAATGAAGTCGTGTAGAGCATTTTGAGCTTTGGAGATGTAGAGATGTAGAGAATTACTCAAACGTGTAAATGAAACAAAACAACTCCAGGTCTGTTTTTGATGAAGTAACAATATTCTAACATGACTTAAAGCTCACAAGAGTCACTTTAGTGCACTATAAGACCTTTTGAACGTACAAGTCAGAATCCATCATTATAGTACTGGTTCCAGTGGATGGAGCCAGTCCCGTGTCCTCCACTAAAAGCATTTCTGTGTTTGAAGTGTTGTGGCTGGACTCTGTAGGGATCACAGCAGCATTTAACCCCACATTTTCTCACATAAACAAATGTCTCTCCATGTCATGTCTCTCATCACTCAAGTCGCTCACACACAAGTTAAATGCCAAACAGCACAACAACACCGCATGGTAGAACTATCAACTTCAGCTCTTCAAACTCATTAACGGGTTTAGTCAGTTTATTTTAACACATTTATTACAGATGTCTTAAAGTCTTTGTTTCATTCACACATGTTTGAGTGTTTAGTCTGTCTTCATCTGCAAAGCTCAAAATGCTCTGTTCAACCAACAGGCACACACACTATGCTGAATACTTCAACACTTGAGCCCAAAATTTTTAAAAAGGAAAAAGTATTGTGCAACAGAAAAACATTCCAGATAACAAATAACATTAGACTATAAATTTCTTCTCAAAAATAAATAATACAACTGTTGCATTATTGGGATCTTGTGCACTGAATAAGTGAGAGGTGGTTTCATTTTTCAGTTTGTGTCCATTGTCCATCTAAGACGATTCTTCAGTGGATAACAGTGATGTAGAAGTTTGTAGCAGATTTCTCTTTGCTTGTTGGTGATGAGATATTTGTGAGGTCATTTGTCAGGTCCCTACATTTTTCCATGGAATATTGTCAGTAGAGTCGGGGTCTCACAGCGCACGAGTAGGGCTCTGTTTGGGAGGTGCACTTGTGCTGATAGTCGCTCTTTTTCTGCGGCGACTCATTATAAGACAAGTTTAATTGAAGATGAAGCCAAGTAAGTTCCTTGTGAAAAGTTTTTCAAAGTTTGGTTGCAGCGTCTTCACTCACACCTGCTGAAGACGACATCTCCAGGTGTGGTCCTGTCCTGCCGCTTCCCCGGTTCAGGCTCCTGACTCCAATAATGACATCACTCTGTTACAGCCAATGAAACAGCGGCAGGAGTAACCCTGTCATCATATCACTGAATACATCTCAGAACATCTAATAAAGACAATGTGAACTAAAACATGTTCAATTAATGCTGAGTTTGGAAAAAAGTCAGAATAAATGTATATTTTTGTTTATTAAAATAAAATGGCAAATATTGCTAGGGACTATTTTGCCTTCCTCAAATATTGGTTGTGACATGTCCCCACTGTCACTGTGCAAACCTACACCCTTGGGAAATTCCAGAGCTGAAATGATCCATAGGATTCTATTGAAGGTGTCTGGAGTTAAAAAACAAAACAAAACAAAACAAAAAAACCCATAGTGGAGCACTTCCAATATTACCAAATGACATCACAAGGTGGAAGAGAGTGTTTGCAGGAAGAACTCAGCCTAAAGCTGCAGTGTTTGTGTTAATGAAACAAAACACAACTCCAGGTCTGTTTGTGATGAAATAACAACATTATAACATGACTTAAAACTCACAAGAGACAGTTTTGGATAATATAGGACAGTGTTTCCTAATTTTTTTTTCTGAGGACCCATATTTTAAAAGTCACAAACCTTTGCAACCCAAGTCAATAAACATTATTTGTAAATCACAAAATAAAGGTGGATTTGAGCATTATTGCACATAAAATTGTTGACTGAGTGATTGTGTCACTCTGATCAATTAGTATTACTCAAGTTTTAAACAATGAAAAACAGAAACTGAAGCAGCAATAAAAGGATCCATAAGTCGCCTATTTGGACATTAAATGTAGCCCATTTCTTTTTCTTTGCAACATTCAATTGAACCAGCAACATTGGAACAAACTAGTCAATAAAATAATCACAAAAAGATTAGAAATTTTACAAAACATGTCTTAACATTTCAACATTTCTAATGAGATAGGTGGGCCTGTCTGTGTTTTTGTGGCGTGTTCTAGTTCATGTGCAGGAGGAGCACGCAGCAGCAGATCAGGCACAGGATTCAGTCTGTTTCTGTGCTTTCTTTTTCATTTTTGTGAACACAGAAAATCCCAGTTCACACATATACGTATGTAGTAGTGAAAGGAGTAAGCATAGAAATACTAGCCCTACTAAGGATAGATTATTCTGACAAAATGTTGATCCAGAATGACGATAAGGTCACAGATCCGTGTATAACTGTATATTGTAGTTCCAAAAATCCAAAAAACCCTAAAAAATCTCCAGTCTTTGGGAAACAATGATATAGGACCATAAAAATGTCAATTTGCATCACATTTTTTTGGGTGGTACTATAAAAACACATACTATACTCCTTCAATAACACCATTTGTCAAATAAAATACATGTCACTCCTCTAACCTCCACTAGATGGCAGTAATCATCCACCAGTGTTGGCTTTAATAGCAGATGATGGCACGTTGCAACAGCAGGATCCTCTAGGTTAATTACATAGCACCCTCATGCCTGGGAACGTGATCATTCAAAAAGGAGATGGCAAGAGATAAAACAACCAGGAGAGGCGCACGCAAAGATGAAGAGAAAGATGGAGTGAGAGTTTTTCTTTTTTCTTTTTTGTGTGTGTTTTGCTTGCTAATAATTGTGTCCCCGCATATGAATCCTTGCAGCTTCTCTGTTCTAGTATTATTATTGCAAAACCAGAATTGCCAATCTGATCCAGTCTCTGATCCTTTCTCTCAACGAGCTCTCAGCGTACGGCAGTGTCACGCGGAGATTCGCACTCGATGCTCAAAGGGAAACAATGGGGTTTAAAGCCTTGCTCAAGGGCACGGCAGAAGTGGCAGCGTTATCCAGAGCGGTGCGGCGATGAAATGCATTTCGATGTTTTGAATCATTTGCATACGATAATCTCGGTTTTGTTCATACCTTCTGTCGTCAAGAGCTGGATCGCAAATGAAATCGCAACATTCCTATAGGTTAATAATATTTAAAGGTCCTATATTATGTAACATTGACTCTTGTGAGCTTTAAGTCATGTCAGAATGTTTTTACCGCATCAAAAACAAACCTGGAGTTTATTTATTTTTGTTTGTTTCATTCATACATGTTTGAGTAACCTTTTATTAGTAGTAGGGTGACAAGACGTCTCGAAAAATCTGAATCTAAGTCCCGAAAATAATCCTGAAATCTAAGATGCTGTCACAAGTCCCGAATCCTGAGTCCGGCCCTAAATGTCCCGAAAATTACACTCCAACAGAATACTGAGTACCGTATTTTCCGGGCTATTAGGCGCTCTGGATTATAAGGCGCATTGTTATTAAATGGTCTATTTTCGAACATTTTTCACAAATAAACCGCACCGGACTTTAAACGAAACACATTTAGATGGGTCAGTGGGACTTTGTTTGTGGTGTTCCCGGTGACTCTGGGCTTTGTTCAGTTGTGGCGTGTAGGGAGGGTGCTGTCTGGGACCGCTGGATTGTCGGCGTGTTCGCAGTGACTCAGTTGTTCAGTCGTGTCTAGAAGCGGCACGTTGCGCTCGCTTTTTCGGTTCGTTCCTGCGTTCCGTTCCTCGTCGGCGTGGAGTGATGAGTGTGTCTGTGGGTGTTTTTCGCTGTGCGGTCGCTGTCTGCTCCGTGTGTTTGCGTGCGCTGAGGGTGGTGCGGCTTTGTAGTTTACTGAAGTCGTGCTGGGACACCTGAGTGGATTCGTGTATATATATATGTATATTGTGGGGTGCGCGGTTGTTTTTTGATGGGGCTGGAGGCTAATAGCCTGGAAAATACGGTAGTTATTTTCTGATAAACATTAAAAACTGTTCTAGAGAGGTTGAGTTGACTGCAGCCCGGCCCAGGGGTGTATTGGCCATCCAACGCGGGGGTACGCCGTCCACACACTTCTTTCGACTTGAGATATAAAAAAATAACAAATATAAAACAGTCTACAACTTAAATGTCAAACAGGAGCTACTGGCAATGGTGAAAACAACCTGCATAGACTCATGATATCTGCACTACTGTCACTTACAATCTACCTACCACAGAAACACATCTAAACAAATCTAAACACAGACGAAGCAGAGGACCGATTGAGGGCCGCAGACTGGTGCACATTACAATGAATAATTGAAATATGTGCATGTTTAACACGTTAGAATGAGCCATCAGACTTTATTCATGCTAAAATCCTCAAAACCACAACTAAATATTAAATATTGCCTTTTTCAAGGTAGATTAAAAAAAAAAAACACTTGCAATAAAAAGCAGATTTTTCATTAATGGAAGTTAATTTGGGGTAATTCTCCTTGAAGCCTGAGGGCCAAGAAAAATTTGTCTGAGGGCCGTATTTGGCCCACGGGTCATAGTTTGGACATGCCTGATCTACCATGTCAATAATGTTGAATTTTCTCGTCTATTTTCATACATAAGGTGCACTGGATTATAAGGAGCTTTAAGAGAAACAAACGGACGACACTTGACTGATCCATCGGCAGATCGTGGTGTAACTCGCCCGGTGTTGCCTCCCTGTCTTGGTGAATGTGGGGGATAATTTAAATTTGTTTTTATTTCCTACGAGGACGACTCAAATATACTGTACATTAGGTAATAATGTGTTTAATGCAGCTTTGCGCACATTTCTTTACTTTAAACTTAAAACCACATGACTCATTTGCATAAACTATAAGCTCTGAAAAAACAGCTCCCTTCTTGTGCGCTGATGCGGTTCAGCTTCTGTCGGACTAAAGGACACGACTCTGGACGTCAGTAAGCACAACCAGAATTAATCCATAAATAGCACCAGATTTATAAATCGATTTTTGAGAAAATGAAAGGAGCTTAAATACGCCTTATAGTCTGAAAAATATGATATTATACTGCCTTTAGTATACATGCTGACATACAAAATTCACCGCTAACTGGAGACACATTAGTTACATGCTTACCTATGCATCGTTCCATTCAGGTATTGATTAAGCACTTCATGTTCAGTGTTTGTACTTTATATACAGTATAGTCGCAGTGCCTCTAAGACCCAGTGACATTTGAGACCCACGGTTCTGTTTACAGGCATTAGCCGTTTTGTCTCGAGTTTTCTAGTCAGTTAGTAAAGTGACACATGGCTTTCTGTGTCTGAAATGTGAGAAGTTGTCGCTTTTCATTACCTACAACTTCTATAGTATTGTTTATTTTTTGACGTTTTACAATTACGCTCGACGTTAAACTAGTTTTCATTCATTCATTCATAGGCTGGTGTAGCAGAACCCCAACACACGGCTAAAGAGCAAAAGCGTCAATGCAGGTACTGGAGGAGGGAGGAGTGGGTGGACAATGTGGACTGCCAAAGCCCAAAGTGATGAAATGAAAGCATTCTGTAAAGTGTGTAGAAAAGAGTTTGGTGTTTATATGTATGTTGTTTACTCGCAGCAGAAATATTAATGAAAGACTTGTCACCGTCCCGAATTTCAGCCGATCTCGTCTGGTCGCCCTAATTATTAGTCTGTCTTAACTCGAAAACTACCACCACACGACATCACAACATGGCACAGAGCATTTTGAGCTTTGGAAATGTAGACAGACTAATAATGCAGGACTGCTCAAACATGTGTGAATGAAACAAAACACAACTCCAGGTCTGTTTTTGAGGAGGTAACAACATTATAACATGGCTTAAAGCTCTCAAGGGTCCATTTTGCGAAATAGGCGTTAACATGTCTACCTTTATACTATTTGGACCCGTCAACAGAAATGTGGGCAAGAAGGCTCACATGGACCCTCTCCGTTATAAATGGAAAGGAAGAGGATGTATGACTTGCATTGTCTCTGTGTTTTGATTGGATTACTTTTCTACAAAACCGTTTTTTAAGTTTGTCTTGGAGGACCGTGACCACAGGAGACTATATTTTTTTCTGAATTGCATTCTTAGGAACTAGCCTGATTCATCAGCCAGTTTCACTTTGCAGAAACCGTCTGACCTTGCAGCATTAGGATTTGTTCGCTCGACAGTAGACGGATACTTTTTTAATTTAACCAATCGCTGCTATTTGGTCTTGGCGTATGTAATGCTCCACTAACAGGGCTAACTGGTATATTAAGCTTTCCCCAAATCCCATAAAAAGAAGAGCAATAACGTCTTTCCTCTTGATGAAATTCACCAAACATTCTCTTTATTCTGACTTTAAATCCTCGATCTCGGGAATCGTTGCCAACACAGAATATATGGCTCTTCGCCGATTGTCTGGTGCCCAAACTCGCACTTCCAAGGTTCTTGCAAACCGTCTAGTGTATTCTGATTCCTGACCTAGTCGCTGGAGAAAAATGAAATTGAGCTGAGGCACTATCGGAAGTCTAGCTTAAGAACAACATTAAAACAGAAATGTGTCTCTGTGTATGGAGTCAGGATACGGAACTTGTTAAATCATGATTTTAAAAGCTGCATGAGTGTTTCTAAATTTGAGAAAATGCACAAGGACAAAATAATGATGGGCTCTGTGACTAAGGAAAATGTTTAAGTGAATGAAATGTAAACCACAAGAGGAATATTACATGCATATGGCTCATGGGTAACTTGGTTTGGGGCGAATTAAAGAAATGCTTATTTGATTTGATCTGTGAAAGAAGCAGAGTTTATAAGATGTATCTTCTTCCTGTTCCTCTTGTTCATGCAGCAAAAACAAGGCAAATAATGGCTGGTATATGCATTTATGTTAATTGTCAGATTTTGTTGTTGTTGTTCTCTTTAAAGTGATGCCAACAAAATAACAGAATGAGCATTAAATAAATAAATGATGATGATAAATGATGGGTCAAATACTGTGGACTAATTTCCCTATGGAGACAATCTAAGTCTAAAAAAATATTCCTATAACAAGCAGTGACGTGTTGAGAAATTATTTAGGAATCTGACAGAGTTGTTTTGCTGTTTCCTGCCTTGGTTGGACTTACATCCTTCTTGCACCATTTTTGGAGACGGTTGCACTGAGTACAAAGAGCCAACACGAGCTGCTGCGTCGAGTAAGACACAACAAACTCCGCCAGGCTTCTGACTCGCAATATTTTTTATAATATTTTGTCTTTTTCAAAATTGGAAAACTATTTTAATAACTAGAATTTCATTTGTGTTGGTGATGTTTTTGCGTGTTGATTGCTGAATAATTGTTTTGTGGTTTTGATTATATTTTGAGGAAAACTAGCCCCATATCCAGTCTACTGAAGATACAGCCTAAATAATGAGTCATAAGGGTCTGGTAGGGCACGACTTGGACTTGACTTGAGCCCTGTGACTTGAGAAGACTTGATGCTTCTCCTAAAAATATATATGTTTTTAGAAAATACTTTTCTCTTTACAGTTGATACTCCCACTTCTCTATTTAATACTTTGGTTGTAACTGAAGTACTGTGATGTGGTATCCTCAAATGTAACACAGCAGACATCTCAAACTCAGGCCTGGGGGCTAAATTTGGCCTGCGATATGATCTCGCAGACCAAATATAATTATATCAAATATGTATTAGAGCTGCCCGCCCACTACAGATAGACTATAGAGACATTATTTATTCAAAATGTTGTTATTATTTTATATATTATGCTTGTTCTGGATTTAATATTTAAGCAAAACTATCATTAAACATTTAATTTAGTAAGAAAAGGTTTAACATTACTTACTTACTTACTTACAAAGAGGGCGTTTGTCCCCATTTTTTCACTTTATTTCATGTACATCTACCTAACTAGTTAACTAAACAGCTAAATGATACTATCCCGGGTTTGTTTTAGTCTTTATTTAGTTAAATTGATCACCATGCACACAGTTACTTTAAATTCATGTTATTTGGTTATCTTTTCATTTTGCTTAACTTACCACCTTACCTGTGACTCCACATGGTCTGGAGACAAAAGAGGGGGCGTGTCTATCGGCGGTCATATTTATAGGCTCAGGGGGAGGTGTTGGCCCAGACCATGTGGAGGGAAGCCTCAGATTCGGTTCTTTTTGTTTTATGAAATTGGTTTGTAGGATTTTGGTTTCAGTGTTTCGAGTTTATTTGGGGCACTGTTTAATTTAAAGGGGCATTTAGGCCTCAGATAAGAGTCTTATGTAGCACACCAGGAAAACAGGGAAGTTACAATAATCTAACCTGTGAGTTGGTGCGAACCCAGGGGGAGGGACTTCCTTTCTGGGCAGTATAAAAGTGGAAGCATCAGTGCAGCCGGGTGCACGTGGGGTATTTTCTTTTGTTGCGTTACTTTCTGTTACTTTTGCTTTAGTTAAGCACAGTTATTTTTGTAAATATGTATTTTAATTTTGCCCACAACTCGGTGAAGGACACATAAAACCCCCCCCCCCCCCCCCCCCGCTCTACAGTAATATAAAGTACAATACAGTAAAACAGAGGGAACTACATAGAACATGATCCTTCCATTTCAGTGCAGACTACACGACACAATAACTGAATCTGAATGATTTCTATTCTGACCATAATGATTTGCACTTGTCAAGACATTTGAAAAGAAAAAAATGGCATTTCTACAACTCACATATAAATATAGCATGACTTTTAAAGTAAATTTTATCTTAAAATTCATATAAATTGCAAAAATCTAAACTATATTTGGTACTTTGGTTTAAAGACTTGAAATGACTTGAAGCTCAAAGTAATCGACTTGGACTTGACTTGGATTTATGGGCCAGTGACTCGAGACTCGACTTGGACTTGCCTGTATTTGACTTTGGGACTTAACTCGGACTTGAGGTCAAAGATTTGAGACTTACTTGAAACTTGCAAAACGTGGTCCCACCTCTGCTGTCTACAAATGCTCTGTTCCACCTTGTGATGTCATGTTGTGGTAGTTTTTAAGTTAACATCTAGCTTCATTTTACCTTTAGTTCAGTAGAGATTGGCTGAAATTATCCAAATGATTCTAGTGAAGGTATGGTGTTTAAAAACATGGTGGAGCACTTCCTGGATTACCACATGACATCACAAGGTGGAACACAGTATTTTCTGTTTCAGATTAGAACTCAGGCACAATATACAGGGTTTGTGTATTTTAAACATGTGTGACTGCAACAAAACGCAACTCCAGGTCTGTTTTTTAATAAGGAAACATTATAAAACACAGACGGGAAAATGGCGAAATATGGCCACTTTAAAAACTTACAAATTCCTTAAATTCAGCATCATTGCAGGATAGGGCCACACGATGTAAACGTATATGTGTATTCTCAATAAACCAGCTTGTAACCGCAGAACAGCAGTCATTCTAAGATGCTCCGAAGTTACCCTGAGCATGGTACTTGTATTAGTAGTTTGAGAGGCAGATTTGTGACATCTGCTCTTTTTACTTTGGGGACACTGTTGGTAGTGATTCATAATTTGTTATTTCCCAAGTGACAAAAAGCACATTCATTTAGAAGGTTTTTGCCGCTCCAGTTTGAGTTTAGTATTCTAGGTCGTCCCCCCCTCGTGTTTTTGGTTTTCGCTTGACCTTTTGGTGATGTCTGTTCGTGATGGCTGGAGGGCTGTGTGCATGGAAAGACAATAAGGTCATAAAATAAAGATATACAAGTGAAAATACACAGATGTGAAGGCATTTCTAATATTTCTCAAGTATTTCAAGTGGAAGACGAGGGGATGTGTATTTTCTGATCTATGTTATGTCGTTTCCTCATCACAAACATACTTGGAGTTGTGCAAAAGCTGCTGGCAGACGATGCTCTTGGAGAAAGGCTAAAAACTTTAGACACAAAACTTTAGATTGACTGGTTATGTCAAAACACGAGACTGGGTCCACGAGAACGAGACAATAAGAGATTTTGACATAATTCCTAATATATAAATTGTGCATTTCAGTTTGCAATTTTGGCCACACAATTTTTAATTTGTTTAATTTTTTTCTATGTGGTGTCAATTCTTGCACTGCTTTTTAGAACTATAGATGATGTAACTTTACCCTCCTTAACTCTTTTTGACCAATGCGAGCGTAAAAACAAAACAAAAATCGAGATCTTGTCCCATCCTTAACATTCATTCAAGGTGCAGTTTGCATGCGCCATCTGTATTCCTGTATTGTCAGGGGTCGTAAAGTAAAGTTATGGTTGTTTGTACGTGTTTGCCATGTCTGTTCTACCACATATTGGCCCAAAAGACTTCAGTCACCCACAGATTCTAATGGGCGAACATGAAAGCAGTTTTACAAACATACATTTTGACATTGGTGGTTAGAGACTATTAGGCAATGGGTTGGATAGTACTCAACTGAGCCAATTTTCTAACCAAATACATACAGTAAAAACACAATGGAACACTTCATGTATCACCAAATGACAACACAAAATGGAAGACAGTGTTTTCTGTTTGAGAAAAGAACTCGGCCTAAATAAGCAGAGTTTGTGTGAATGAAACAAAACACCACTCCAGGTCTGTTTGTGATGAGAAAACAACATTATAACATAGAAAGAAACTAAAAGTTTGGTTCAGATTTTCTAATCTATCTTCATGGAGACCAGATGAGCCCGCTCCTGTTTTTCTGGGTATTTTTGAGCTATGAAACCACCTGTAATTGAATAAATGTAAGGAAGAGCTGTGTAGCCTCCTTGGACCAAACACATTTTGGGTTGTTCAGGCATTTAATAAACAGTTTTTGCAAATCGTTACTCAGTTGTGACTTTCAGGGTTCCCACTCTTTCTCACTGACAACATTTAAAAACTTTTCCATGACTTTTTCATGACCTAAAGTGAATTTTCCATGACATTACAGCACCTACATGTGTAGAAATGATCAGACTTTTAGGGCTAAATATAAAATGTTAATGTTAATGTAATGTTAAATGTGTTTCCACTCACCTTTATGGTTTGGTATTATAGTTTTTTAACATTCAAAATCCTGTCAGTGCATTTATTGTCGTCTCTTTTAAACAAAAGGTGCAGACATTTAGAAATAATCATAACAGTGTAATGACAACTTAATAGAACGCTGTAGTTGCATGAAAGAGATACTAAAATTCCATGACTTTCTAAAACTTTCATTGAATTTACAAAATTCCATGACTTTTCCAGGCCTGGATGATTATATTTTCAATTTCCATTACTTTCCCTGAACTTTATTTTGTTCCATCAAAATAATTAAAACATAAAATGAATGTTTTATGTATCATATGTGGACATTATTTTTCTCAGGAACAACATCATGTAAAAATATAATTCGTTGGGACCTGATGAGTACAAAAACAATCAGCCCAAATAACAAAGAGAGATCAATAAAGTGGGCCATGTAGGAGGTTAATGTCATACTGAGTGCGTATACATGCACATCAATAACCCGGTTATGATCGGGTTTTTTGAGTATCCCGGTTTCTTGATGGTTTCAGTAACCCGGTTATGGCAGTATCCTGGTTATTAGAAACCGGGTTACTGTAGCTGGGTTATTCCGATAATAACCGGGTTACTTGTGGCATGTATACGCAGTACCCCGGTTACTGCAACATAAAGTTGAGTGCGCATGCGTCCAAAAGACACTTTCCAGCCTCTCAACACAACAGTAGTCACATAAATAAATTGACCAATATAAATAAAGTGACCAAACGAGTGAAATGACTGTAAAATTAAGAGCTGCGCTAAACATGCACACGTACAATCTGCACTCGTACGACCTGCACTCGTACGACCTGCACTCGTGTGACGCTGAAAAGCTAAAACATGAACTATCTCCTATACTCTATATGCACTGAAACACCTTACCATCATTAGCGCCTCTTCTGTCACAGAAATAACACACATAATCCACAGAGTCGTGTCATTTAGTCCAAAAAAAAAAACTGATCGCATCAGCGGCGCAAGGAGCGAGTTGTTCTTATCGCCGCTAGCAGTTTATGCTAATTAGCCAAACGGTCTTAAGTTTCGTTTCTGTAAAACGTAAACAAATGTGATCACAGCTGAATTATCTGATCAAACGGGCTGATGTAGCTCTATAGTCTTTATGGTTTATATGTTGTAAAGTTGAGTTTATTTATGCAGAAGATTTTAATGAAGAATCTGCACAGTGGATTGTGGGAGATCTCGTAGCTCCTTAGCTTCTTATGCTAAAGGAGCTCACGGTTTGTATTTTTCCTGGTTTATGAAATTGATTTAAGTTAATTTTTGCGCCTGCGCATTTGTAAGATTATGTCAAGAAACCGGGATACTCCATTTGATCATGTATACGCGGATATGAGTGTCCCGGTTTCTCAGTGCGCATGTATACGCAGTAACCCGAATACTGACATAACCTGGGATATGGCTAATAACCGGGTTACTGATGTGCATGTATACGCACTCACTGTGGAACATTCCAGGCCGAGCAATGACATATTCACAGAAACAAGCAGGTGACGGACCCCCAACCGAAAAGTTATATACTGTAGTACACCTTTGACTTGACTTGCACCAGGCAGTAAAACCTATAACTGCAGTGAATACAGATGTAGGAGACACATCGTTTGAACAGCCATCTTGTTATACACAAAATAACTCCACTGAAATACTTACAGAATTTCATAACACCACTTTTACTTAATGCGTACAGGATGATGTTTCTTGGCTGCAATGAAATAACTGGCTCCAAAAAAAAAAAGGAATAGCCAATGTGTGCTAATGGCCCCACACTCTATAAGGACAGAGCTGATCCATGGGTGCAGTTAACAGAGCCGTTAGTGTCAAAGCGTACGGACATAAAGTGTATAAGAATGCACAGGGGTGTGTTTGTGCCCATTTAGCCGGGACGCATTGACCGGAGCTGGAGAAGAAACCTATGTGCGGAGGCCAATTATTCCTCTCCCACAGCGGCCGTGTTCTGTCCTCGGCTGCGTTTGGGAGAAATTGCTTTTTGTCTCTCAAATCACCGTGGATGGAATGTGTAGCAGGTCTGATAAAGCCCCGGGAAACGCGCAGAGCAGTGTCGGTGTCACCGTCAGACCACACGAGGCACTAGTGAATGTGCTGAATGAAACTGGAATGACTAAATGGTTTGTGTGAGATTTGTATTGTGTTGCAGATATTTGTTTTTTAATCTACAAAGTACCGAGTATTAAGTCAAACACTAAACATTATGACTAAACCTGGATAATTTTGTAGCCACAACTGCCCTGGAGCGAAGGCTGCCATGATCAACACTCACTTAAAGGTTGTATAGAGGATTTTCCAAGGAACGAGAAATCCAGCGACTGTTTGTCCTTTTTCAAATGTTGCGCATGCGTGAAACCACCCCCCCTCCCCTACAGCTCCTACGTAGAAACGCCTCCTCCCGCCTCCTCTTTACGCCAGAAACAGGTTTGTTTACAGCCGGTGCGCTGCACATGACTTGTAAACAACTAACTACAGTGTTGGTTAGGCAAGACGGAGAAGTGAGGAGCGGGGGGAGCGGGTGTGCGGAACATTTCGTTCGCGGACGAGAAGTGAGGAGCAGGGAGAAGAGCGGAGCAGGGAGAGAGGAGAGAGGAGAGAGGAGAGGGGAGCGGTGCGCGGAGATTCCGTGCCTGGAGAAGTGAGGAGCAGGGGGAAGAGTGGATCGGGCAGCGGGGACAGGAGCAGGAAAGGGGTGCAGAGAAGAGTTGCGCGGAGATTCAGTGCGAATGAACTAGCTACAACACGCAGCAGCAAGCGGACTCTTTCTTTGCCTTGAAAATTACGTTTTCAGACATAGGATATCGCTTTCGTGTCCTGAAAAACGTTTGACTAGCTCTTGGAAATAAAGTACGTTTTCATAATAAGCAGAAGTGACCTGTCCAGGAGTAATTTGGCGACCAGTGCGTCAGTCTTTAGACCCTGCGTCTGCTTCAGTCGCGCCATCGCTGGAATGAATCTATAAGAATCACCTTAGTTTGGCTTCGCTGCTTTTCCCCTTGTCTTCTTCTTTCAGCGACCTCAAAAACGGACTTTCTTTTGCGGCTAACTGCTCCTGGATTCTTGTCGCCATTGCAACAAACTTTGTGCGAACTGCGAGGAAGATATAGGTCAAAAAAAGCCGCTAAGAACTGTTGCGTTGGTGGAGTAAACAGCGTCTGTGCGGCTTGCGTCTGTGGACTGCGTGACAGTCGTACGTAAACCACGTACCGGCGGCGCGCAGGCAAGTCAGTTATGCTAGAAACGTAGGGAGATTGATTGACAGCCTGTCAGCTAACAGATAATGAGGCAGTGTCGTTATCTATTGGCAAATGTTTAGCCCCACCACGTCCAGAGTTGATGAATTTTTATTCTCTTTTTTTTGGTCATCATAATTACAAGGCTACTGCACCTCTATAATGCTATCATTGACAACTTGAAACAAAAAAAAAATCCTCCATACAACCTTTAAGTACTGCACAATAAAAAAAAAAAAAAACCAACCAAAAAGTCAGTTCAATGTCCATCCATCCATTTTCTTCCACTTATCGGGGGCAACAGTCTAAGCAGGGACTCCCAGACTTCCTTTACACTGGACACTTCCTCCAGCTCCTCCAAGAGGCTTCTTTGGACCACGTCGGCCAGGGAGGGGAAGTCTTAGACGACCAGTTAATATCTGGGCTACTTTCAACAAGTCTGGGTGGTTTGTTTTCAGACCAATCAATGTGATATGCAATAATAACATGAGGAACTATATGGAACGTTCACTCTTGTCAAGTCTTATGGAGGGGCTCTGGCCTGTGCACAAATGAAAGGATGTCCACTATGTTCAGACCCCCTCAGCAGCTGTTGCACAGATCCAATTCATCAACGTATGAGTAGCTATGCTCTGTTTGCCAGCTCTTCTTGCAGTAGCCTAAGCTCTTGCTGACCATGGATGATATTTACTTTTACGTGTGTTTTACGTAACATTTTTCTCAATCCTGGTAATGTTTTTAAAAAGCCAATAATATAGACTGTAACACCATCTGAGGGCTTGACCGCGTTGCACAGCAGGTATTATGGATCACCAGAGAACTATGGACATCAGAGTTTAAGTTTTTTTTAGAGTTTTACTTGCAATAATCAAAAGCTATTTCATTATGAATGAGTCGACCAGAAGACCAGAGTGTCCAGGTGTGAGGGAACGATACTCCGTTACCCCTGTTACAATTATGTTACAACCTCTTTTTTTCTGTGATAAATGAAAATACTGTTTTACATTTAACATGTTTTCTCAATACTGTCAATGTTTTTACAAAGCACAACAATGGATTACATATGTTTATTCAAAGATTAAATGTTTTCTCAAATCACTAAACCCAAACTGACAACACTGCCGGGGGGTTCCAAGATGTTCCCAGGCCAGCGAAGTGGACAGTTCAAAGTGATTTGTTCTAAACCAGTAAAAACAAATAAAGCAGAATAAATATAAGAGCATAAAATATCAATAGATACATAACCACATTCATATAGGCAGTGTGAATATGTGTCTTGCTTTAGGACACTGTTTGGACACAGTGTGGTGGCAGTGGCTCAAGTGTTAGAGTCCAGTGGTCTCCCCTCCAGGTGCAGCTTAGCTTCTGAGATCTGCAGCAGCTCACAATAATGTTAACACACAGTAAGGCTCATATTGATCAAACGCCCCGGGAAAAGTGAGGTCTAAATCCATTTAGTATTTTTCTTCACTTTTCAGACTATATTAAAATATTTTTTGTCAGTTTTTACAAATGTGTGCATTGTGTCACCACCACTGTTGGGCAAGTTACTTTAAAACTGTAATGTGTTTTTTATGACTTGTTACTGTCATTTCAGAGTAATTTGTTACATTACAATATTACTGTATTTAAAATGTAAGATATTACACGACTACTGCAGCACTTTAAAGGTTGTATGGAGGATTTTTTTTGGTTTCAAGTTGTCAATGATAGCATTATAGAGGTGCAGTAGCCTTGTAATTATGATGACCAAAAAAAAAAGAGAATAAAAATTCATCAACTCTGGACGTGGTGGGGCTAAACATTTGCCAATAGATAACGACACTGCCTCGTTATCTGTGAGCTGACAGGCTGTCAATCAATCTCCCTACGTTTCTAGCGTAACTGACTTGCCTGCGCGCCGTCGGTACGTGGTTTACGTACGCCTGTCACGCAGTCCACAGACGCAAGCCGCACAGACGCTGTTTACTCCACCAACGCAACAGTTCTTAGTGGCTTTTTTTTTACCTATATCTTCCTCGCAGTTCGCACAAAGTTTGTTGCAATGGCGACAAGAATCCAGGAGCAGTTCGCCGCAAAAGAAAGTCCATTTTTGAGGTCGCTGAAAGAAGAAGACAAGGGGAAAAGCAGCGAAGCCAAACTAAGGTGATTCTTGAAGATTCATTCCAGCGATGGCGCAACTGAAGCAGACGCAGGGTCTAAAGACTGACGCACTGGTCGCCAAATTACTCCTGGACAGGAAACTTCTGCTTATTATGAAAACGTACTTTATTTCCAAGGGCTAGTCAAACGTTTTTTCAGGACACGAAAGCGATATCCTATGTCTGAAAACGTAATTTTCAATGCAAAGAAAGAGTCCGCTTGCTGCTGCGTGTTGTAGCTAGTTCATTCGCACTGAATCTCCGCGCAACCTTCTCTGCACCCCTTTCCTGCTCCTGTCCCCGCTGCCCGATCCGCTCTTCCCCCTGCTCCTCACTTGGGCACGGAATCTCCGCGCACCGCTCCCCTCTCCTCTCTCCCTGCTCCGCTCTTCTCCTGCTCCTCACTTCTCGTTGCACGAAATTCCGCACACCCGCTCCCCCGCTCCTCACTTCTCCGTCTTGCCTAACCAACACTGTAGTTAGTTGTTTACAAGTCATGTGCAGCACACCGGCTGTAAACAAACCTGTTTCTGGCGTAACGAGGAGGCGGGAGGAGGCGTTTCTACGTAGGAGCTGTAGGGGAGGGGGGATTGGTTTCACGCATGCGCAACATTTGAAAAAGGACAAACAGTCGCTGGATTTCTCGTTCCTTGGAAAATCCTCTATACAACCTTTAAGTTACTCTCACCAAAGTAATAACTGTGCAAAGATGCAGAACTTTTGTGCCATATATTGACTGAACCAGGACCAAACCAGAACTAAACCGAGGACTGAACAAGAGCTGAACGAGGTCTAAACCAGGTCTGAACCAGGACTAAAGCAGGACTAAAGCAGGACTAAAGCAGGACTAAAGCAGGACTAAAGCACTAAAGACTAATCTTGGACTAGGACTTGGAATCTAGGACCGTCCCTGAGAGAACCCCAAGCCCATGGAGCAGGTGTCCACAAAGCGTGATTGGGCATCAGCTGCGATTCGCCCCATGGAGCGTGAAGTTCTGCGTTGGTCCTTTCACCTGCGGTCACCCGACGTCTACCTCTGGGCCCATCCTGACATTCTGAACCATAACCATGATGTTTCACCTGTTGCTGATATACCACTTCAATTCAGGTTAAAAAAGCATTGTGACGCAAGTTACTCACATTTGTACCGAGTAAAATATTCTTATTTTCCCCTGTAATACCACATTACCACGTTACAGCAAAAAGCAATGCATAAGTCATTCCTTACTTTTATAACGCGTTACTCCCAACACTGTTGACCACACAGACTGTATAAATAAGTGGGTAAAGGGAATGTGACGTCACCCATAGCGATAGGCTCCAGTCAAATGTAGCTCAACGAAGTCTGTAGTTATTGGGCGAATTTGAAGTTAAGTTCCATATTACTAATAAGATTTGATTTACATACAAACGGTGAAATAAAAACACCAGGAGCATGTAGGGTGGGTTGTCACAAACATGTTAAGACCAAAATGAAGAGCCTGACAAACCCGTGGTTCATTCGTTTTTCAATATAAAACCAAAAATAAGAAAATGAAAAAACAACTATTTTCTTCATTTTTTGTCTCCAAAACCAAAATGAAAAACTGGATAACGATTTGTTTTTTCAGTTTTCAATTTTGTGTTTAAATGAAGAATGGAAAAAAACGGATAACGTTTCCCGTTTACATGACTTCCGTGACTACGATGCCGAACTTTTACACTGCATACGGACTGAACCAGAAGTGATCCAGGTCCGGGACCAGGTCCGAGACCAGAGCGGGACCAGAGCGGGACTGAGACCGAGACCAGAGCGGGACCAGAGACCAGAGCAGGCTCAGAGCCTCGAGGTCTGAGCCTCAGCCTTGATCTACGGTCCTGCTGTGGGTCTCTCTGGTCTCAGTCTCAGTCTGGTCTCAGTCTGGTCTCTCAGTCTGGTCCCAGTCTGGTCTCAGTCTGGTCGGTCTGGTCTCAGTCTCAGTCTGGGTCTGGTCTCAGGTCTGGTCCCGGTCTGGTCCGGTCTGGGTCTCAGTGGTCTCTGGTCCTGGTCTGGTCTGGTCCTGTCTGGTCTGGTCCCAGTGTGGTCCCGGACCTGGATCAGTCCCGGTTATCCGTTTTTTTCCATTCTTCATTTAAACACAAAATCGAAAATTGAAAAAACGAATCATTATCCGTTTTTTTTTTTTCATTTTGGTTTTGGAGACAAATAATGAAGAAAACTGTTGTTTTTTCATTTTCTTATTTTTGGTTTTATATTGAAAAACGAATGAACGAATGATACACAGATTCTGAGAGCAGCAGTCACAGAGAGGGGTGACAATTTTTTCAGCTATGTCCATTTATATATACAGCTTCCATGTGTCACTATGGTAACTGTTGAACATTCCAGCAATTGAGAGAAATGTAGAGCACCCCAGCACGATACCACTGCAAAGTATCAATAGGGCGCTATATTTACTTGACGGATTGAGACTAAAACAGAGCTATACAGTCTAATATAAAACACGTTTGAGATATCCACGTACGCCTTCTGTTCCTTTTATACACGAGTAAATGCCGCGCAGGATCTACGGTGTGTGTGCGTTTCACCTGACACTCATCGGGCTCCGAGGCATTCTCTTTTCACTGCACAGACATTTGTATCACACATGAATGGACTCACATGGGCCCTATCTCCACTGCTCACCTGGACACAACTGCTCCATAAACCCACGCTTATCTCGCCACTCAAACACTCATGACACACGGCCGAGGCATCTGACGCAATGTGGCTATACCCCACACACACATGCACACTCGAGAGCAATGTGAAGTGCAAAGCTGTGGAAACGCCGAAGCAAATGTATAAAAGGTTTTGACTTTCAAGAGCTCATATTACGCTATGTTCCGATTTGTTATAATGCTGTTTCCTTGTCACATACCGGGAGTTGTGTTTTGTTTTATTCACACATGTTTAACACACAAAACCTGCATATTTAGGCTGTTTTCTCAAAAAGAAAATACTTCTCCACCTTGTGATGTAACAAAGAAAGTGCTCCACTGTGTTTTTAAACTCCACTTCACCAGAATCATGCGGACGATTTCAGCCCAGGAAGTGTCAATCTCCGAGCAAAAGGTAAAAGGTAGTTGTTAACTTAAACTACCACTTCATGACATCACAAGGTGGGATAAATCATTTTGAGTTTTGGAGATGTAGTCAGACTAATAATAAAGAGTTACTCAAACATGTGAATGAAACAAAACACAACTCCAGGTCTGTTTTTGAGGAGGGAACAACTAGAGGTTGAATTTTCAGTCCTGCTCCTGTCTGCACCTCGCCTGATTCATCAGCCGGTTTCAGTTCGTGGAAACCCTCTGACCTCGTAGCATAAGGATTTGTTCACTTGGTAGGCTCGGTACAGTTTTAATTTAACCAATTGCTACTATTTGGTCAAGACGTATGTAATGCGCCAAATCCCATAAGAGGAAGGGCAATAACGTCTTTCCCTTTGATAAAATTCACCAAACATTCTCTTTAAATCCTCGGCTTTAAATTTTCGATCTTGGAAATCGTTGCCAACACAGAATGTCTGTCTTCAGCTACATCCATCTCGACAATTTGTTTACTGTTGTGCTGTTCCACAAAAGGGACCCAGACAGACACGACGAGTTTGACATCATGGCTTCACAGCTCACAGCTGATTGGCCTACAACAAACCGTCTAGTGCAGGGGTGTCCAAACTTTTTTCATCAAGGGCCACATATCTAAACACAGACGAAGCAGAGGGCCGATTGAGGGCTGTAGACTGGTGCTCATTACAATGAATAATTGAAATATGTGCATGTTTAACACGTTAGAATGAGCCATCAGACTTTATTTATGCTAAAATCCTCAAAACCACACACTAAATATTAAATATTGGCTTTTTCAAGGTAGATTAAAAAAAAAACACTTGCAATAAAAAGCAGATTTTTCATTAATGGAAGGTAATTTGGAAGCCTGAGGGCCAAGAAAAATTTGTCTGAGGGCCGCATTTGGCCCACGGGCCATAGTTTGGACATGCCTGGTCTAGTGTATTCTGATTTCTGACCTAGTCGTGGGAAAGAAATGAAATTGAGCAGAGGAACTAGGTGGCGCCAGCCTGGCTAGCCTGCACCCGCAAAGAATTGTAATTTTCATTCCTGCTCCAGCATCTGCGATATTTTGTCCCACTCCTGCTTGCAAATCCCGCAAGATGGGAACATTCTCTTTCCTAATCTCTATCAAACGAGGAGAAGTAGAAAGTAATTGTGTAAAATGGGCACGAGATTAGGCCATTCGCAAGTTTAGGCTGCTTAAAATGTTTTAATTAATGCCAAATAAAATATCCAGCACAAATGATGTATGATGAGGCATACATACATTAAATCATTTTTATATTTTACTTTACACTCAAATTTAGTTTAAGGGACTGTAGTTTTTCATCTCACCCTCCCACTCCCGCATTGTGCAGTCCCACTCCTGCCTGAGCTTTCATAATGTGTCTCGCTCCGTGGGTGCAGTCCCGCTCCACTGTTTTGCACCAATTTTGTGTAATATAGGACTTTTAAATTTCATGAACTGTGGTCCCAGATATGAGATACACATGGTCAAATAAATATATATTATAATACTGATTTAAAAACAACTCGGATTTGAACGGTGACCACCTGAACCCACCACCATCACCAGCAGCGAATCATGAACCAGTGCTAGTGCAACCTCTCAGAAAAAAACGTAATACAGGCCCTTTTATACTAACAGTTTATCCGTGAAAGGCTTTCAATAAATCTGCGCTTTTAATTTTCGACATCAGCTTGCGGTGAAACATCAGTAAAACATTTATCGCAGTTGTGAGTTGCCGGTTGCTCCCTTAATAACCTAAAGTCCGGAGTCCAGTGGAAAAAGCAGGATCCTCTCAGCAGGAAACGAGTCAACAGAAAAACAAGATGAAGGAGGGAGCGGTGAGACACTAAAAGGAGGTAAGTGGTCATTTGATTTAAAGTTGTCTAAGTAGAAAGTTTCAAGGGCAGGAGGAACAGGCAATAGGCAATAAAAGGAGGAAGAGATGAAATCCAGGGACGTTATAACATTAAGAGAAATCGTTGTATAGCTCCACCACGCACAGGGTCAGCGCTGATAACTGTGAGAGCTCCGGTCTGTGGAAGGAACTCATATTATGACTCAAGTAAGAGTAATGTTATACAGAAGTGATAGTGAAAGTACTAAAGCGTGTTACCGCAGTACCTTTTATTTAAAAAGTGGAAAACGAGGTGTATTTACTGCACATTTTCAGGCCCAATGCAGTGTAATAATTTGAAGTTAGTTATAGTTACAGTTGCATCCAGGGCGTGAAAAGCTTTCGGGAAGCTTGAAATATGAATGAATAAAAAGCCAAAACAACCTTGAGTTTTACTTTACTTTCAAAATATTGTCCATCTGGGCATTTCAGACATTCTTTTACAAAAGCAGCACTCCCCATCTACTGTTAACAGAGGAATTTACATTGAGGAAAAACATTAAATTAGGTAATGAGCTACATTCCCTGATATGTTAATATATGCACACACTTTGAACTTAGTGAACACGTAATGAAATAAGTCTAGCGATAACTTAAAAAGGTTATACACTACCGTTCAAAAGTTTGGGGTCACCCAGACAATTTTGTGTTTTCCATGAAAAGTCACACTTTTATTTACCACCATGAGTTGTAAAATGAATAGAAACTAGAAAAGCACTCAGAGAGCGCAGACCTCCGCCAAGGACTACCCCCATTTTTTATATAAATTGCGATAAAATCAGTCTTCTGGATCAGCCTTTGGAATATGAAAGAGGATCCCATTGTCCATCCCTGAGTCAAATTTCATGGGGTTTGGTCAATAATTAACCGAGATATTGAGAAACAAAATTTTTGGCCCCATTTACCACAATGTTAACTCAAATTTCAAAGTGATCCAGAATCCAGGATTTCTTCCGGATCACCCCCAAAATGAAATCATTTCTTTCTTTTCACATTTCCAACAAATTCCTGAAAATTTCATCAAAATCGGTCCATAACTTTTTGAGTTATGTTGCTAACAGACAAACAAACAAACACAAACAAACAAACAAACAGACAAACACCGGCAAAAACATAACCTCCTCGGCGGAGGTAAATATAGTCAAGATATTGACAAAGTTAGAAATAATGATTTGTATTTGAAATAATAATTTTTTTCCTTCAAACTTTGCTTTCGTCAAAGAATCCTCAATTTGCAGCAGTTACAGCATTGCAGACCTTTGGCATTCTATCTGTTGATTTGTTAAGGTAATCTGGAGAAATTTCACCCCACGCTTCAAGAATCACCTCCCACAAGTTGGATTGGCTGGATGGACACTTCTTTTTCTACTCTGCTTAGAGCCTTTTTGTGCTGTTCTCTGAAGGGAGTAGTGCACACCGCTGTAGGAAATCTTCAGTTTCTTGGCAATTTCTCGCATGGAATAGCCTTCATTTCTAAGAACAAGAACAGACTGTCGAGTTTCACATGAAAGTTTTCTTTTTCTGGCCATTTTGAGCTTTTAATTGACCCCACAAATGTGATGCTCCAGATACTCAACCTGCTCAAAGGAAGGTCAGTTTTATAGCTTCTCTAACCAGTTAAACTGTTTTCACCTGTTCTAACATGATGCACAAGGGTTTTCTAATCATCCTTTAGTCTTCTGACACAATGAGCAAACACATTGTACCATTAGAACACTGGAGTGACAGTTGTTTGAAATGTGCCTCTATACACACATATGTAAATATTGCATCAAAAACCAGACATTAGCAACTAGAATAATCATTTACCACATTAGCAATGTATAGAGTGTATTTCTAATTAGTTTAAAGTTATCTTCATTGAAAAAAACTGTGCTTTTCTTTCAAAAATAAGGAAATTTCTAAGTGACCTCAAACTTTTGAACGGTAGTGTATTTGTTTCATTCTCACATGAATTTTAATAATTATTAGTCTGTCTACTTCTCCAAAGCTCAAAATGCTCTGTTCCACCTGGTGATGTCATGAACCGGTAGTTTTCAAGATATCAGCTACTTTTACCTTTTATTCAGTAGAGATTGACAATTCCAGCTCTGAAATAATCATTATTATTTATGGAATTTAAAAACACAGTGGAGCACTTCTTGTATTAACACATGACTTCACAATGTGGAACAAGGTGTTTTCGCATGGACGGAAAAACTCCTAAATATGCAGGGTTTGTGTGTTAAACATGTGTGAATGAAACAAAACACAACTCGGAGTATGTTTTTGATGAAGATCCATTATTATAACATAGATCAGATTAATAGGGTCATTTGCCTCTGATACAACAATCCTGGAAACATTTAAATCAGGTGTTTTTGAGGCTTAGGGTCTGTTTACGCAAGAATGCAGTTAAAAATTACTAAATATTTTATCAGAAGTGATGATGACTGCATTTTTGGGGCTTAAAAACGCAAAAATCTGAAACCACCCTCCAGAGTGGAAAAGTTGAATACTCTCCGCTGTAGCGTTTCTGTCACATACATACAGTACACAGAAACAAACATGTCGAATGTTTCTCATGTGTCGGACCTTCAAGTTGCTCTTGCAGTTCTAATGAACTTACAGGAGGCTCCCAACAAATGCCCAGAATATGCAGAGATACTATTAGTGAACAGAGAAGGATCTGCAATCACCTCTGTCAAATTCTGGATGCACCAGAGAGTCAGACGGATATGGACGAGACCTGGAGAACCAGTTGATGGTGGAAAGATTTTGTGGAAGGAGTAGCTGATGAACGTCCGTATGTCTAAAGACGCCCTTGTTGTGTTAAGTACAAACAAACCCAATCGACTTCCACTTATTTTTGCGTTACCGTATGCACGCAGATTTCCTCCCGAAAAGGTTCGTCTAAAAGTGGAATACAAAGTGAAGACGCGGACGCCACTTTTGCGTCTTCTGTTCAGACTGTCATCATATAAACATAGACTAAATATGCAGGGTTTGTGTGTTAAGGCAAGGCAAGGCAAGTTTATTTGTATAGCACAATTCGTACACAAAGTAATTCAAAGTGCTTTACAGAATAAGAAATACATTAAAATCATAATAAAAACAAATCAAAACATAAATAATCATGAAGATTAAAATTAAAAAAGAGAGACATAAATTGGAGAGAAGAGTGCGGAATGAAAACCTTTCAGTTATTTGCACAGTTAAACAGAAATGTTTTGAGCCTGGATTTAAACAGCGTCACAGAAGAGTCTGTCTCACATGTTCAGACTGTTCCAGGTTTTAGCTGCATGAACCTGAAACTCTGACTCCCCTTGTTTAGTCGTGACTCTGGGCACCAGCAGGAGGCCGGTCCCTGAGGTCCTCAGAGTGCGAGATGGTTCATACGACACTAACATGTCACAGATGTACTTTGGTGCTCGGCCATGGAGAGACTTGTACAAGCAGAGCTGCTTTAAAGTCTCTGAGGCACAGGAGCCAGTGCAGAGACCTGAGCACAGGACTTATGTGCTCGTACTTCCTAGTTCGAGTCAGGACCCGAGCTGCAGCGAGTTCTGGAGATGTTCTGGATGTTCTGCAGCGTCTCACAGCTCGTTTGGAGAGACCAGTGAGCAGAACATTACAGTATCTAACCTACTGGAGACAAACGCATGGATAAGTTTCTCCAAGTCTGATTTAGACAGTAAACCTTTGATTTTTGCTATGTTTTTTAGATGGTAAAAGGCTGCAGATGTTATTGATTTGATGTGGCTGTTAAAGTTCAAGTCTGAGTCCATTATTACCCCTAGATTTCTTGCCTGATTTGAAGGTTTTAGAGCGAGAGACTGGAGGTGACTGCTGACACTGTCCCTTTGTTTCTGTGGACCAAACACTATGACTTCAGTCTTGTCAGTGTTAAATGTGTGAATGAAACAAAACACAACTCAGATTATGTTTTTGATTAAGATAAATTTATAACATAGATCAGATAATAGGATAATTTGCCTCTGACATAACAATAAAAAAAATAAAATAAATAAAATCAGGTGTTTTTTTTTTAGGCTTAGAGGAAGCAAAGTTACTACACAGAATTACTAAAACAAGCGTGAATAATAAACCAATAGAGCACCAATGTTTTTTCTTTTTATTGAATGAAGGTTAAAGACTCAAAAAAGTAAAATTTCCATAATATTTGTCCTTTTACTATTGAGTTTTTAGGCGTTATTCTCCAAATACTCCGTGTATGGGCAGCCTCTGTGTGGTTCACCTGGGGACGGGGGCGTGAGGAGCCCAGAGGTGGAACACTGGTGTTAGCTCGGATCATCCACGGGGACGCCCCTCCTGCCGAGCGGAGCACCGGGCACTGACACCGCCCGTATGATTAATAGGCCTGTCTCCTGTGACAAATGCAGCGCTATGTTTGACCTACTTCAAGACAGATTTACAACACCGTAGCTCCTCTCCTGATTTTGGGACTGCATTTTCTTCTTTCAGACCAACTATTTCTCGTTTGTGGAGTGAACTTGTTTGTGTTGTTGAACTTGTAGTTGGGGGCGTGCCAAAGTTTACCCCGCGTCGATGTCCTCGGCTGAATTGGATGTCTCCTCTGTGACAGCAGGGAGACTTGGGATTGAGTTTGGGGACTTTAAAAAGTTTTACTATGGCGTCCCACTGTGTTTCACTATGGCGTACCAAAAGTCTAAACAGCACAGACAGCGAACTATCCATTTGCAAGTGCATTATATCAGGGGACTGGCAAAACAGTTGGACTAACATGGCAAAGCAGTTAGTTTTAAGACAAATATTAAAAAGATTGTGCTTGTGTTGAGGAAAAAATGGGTTCTAATGTAGGTATTAACCAAACACGGAATAGATTATACTGTGTTATAAGTTAAAGGTGCATTGTGTAACTGAGGGTTATTTTATAAGTTCGATCTATAAAGGATGCAGGAGATGGTCAAAGAGAGACAGAGACAGAGTCAGAGATAAAATTAAAAAATAATTTATTTATAAACCACAAGTTTAGGAAAAATAGATCATTTATTATTATCAGTTCTGTTAATACTATTCCAGCTAAAAGAATGTTTCTCACATAAAGCAAAGAATAAAAATGTTAAAATACTCATGACTAGCCGGATGCAGACGCACGTGGCAGAGGCCCAAACTTTAGAAGATTGAGCACATACGAGGAGAAAATTCAGTTTGTCGACTGGACAAAAGTTAGTTTGGTTGAAGACATTTCACAGGTCCAGAGGTGTAGAAGCTCCATTATGGCCATGAATTGTTATAGTAATTAGACCCCACACCCTGTACAGGTCAATAGGCCGAACTAACAAACAGAAACTGTAAACAAGTAGGTGTGTTAGTTTCAGTGTAGTTAGCTCTTCTCTGAAGATATAAGGAAGTGTCCACCAGCGTTCTGACCAGAACTGAAGAAGCAGATTGGATGTAGCTGCGAAACGTCTTCAACCAAACTAACTTTTGTCCAGTGGAAAAACTGAATTTTCTCCTCGCCATGGATTCTACCTGGACGACTGAGGAATTCTTCACATCGAGCACATACACACAAATAAAACACAATTTTCTAAGGCAACTAAACCGGGCAAATATGTAAAGGAAGTGCAAAAAAAAAAAAAAATAAAAAATAGCACATCACACGAGCAGAAGTGAGACCCAACCACCAACCCTCCACCAGACGAGCGCCCATGTCCAACCAGCCCTGGTGCAAGAAAAACAAAAGTCAACACAAACCAAAAAGATACAACTAAGAGGTAAACAAATGGACATGAACTCAATATATGGACAAATTATACCCAAAATAACCAATGCAAAAGACCCAAATAAAACCGCATATGGCCACCTGCGTCTATGAAACACAGACAAACATTAAAAGCCCACAGAAACAAAGACTGAAAAATACAGTCAAAAAGAACTTAAAGCACCTAATGAAAAGGTAAAATGAGTGGATTAAAAACGGTGCTCTCCCATGCAGATGCATCAGGTGGTCAGCTACAGCTTCTAAAAAAACAAACAAATAGGAACCCAATTAACCAGCGAGATAAAAACATACTTAGTAAAAGAGAGACACCCTCTAGACCTACAGTGTAATGAGGAGAAAATGGAGGGAAACAGCGAGCAGGTAGTTTGGAGGTAACAGGACAACTTACCTCTAGCTTCAGCTTCAAGGCTTAAATGCCCATTGGCAACTTGGAAGTGTAGGGCACCGACCATCACATGACACGGTGCCTCATATACCGTGTTTTCCGGGCTATTAGACGCACTCTTAAGCCTCAAACTCCATTAAAAACGACAGAGCGCCCCGCAATCCAGAGCGCCCCATACACGAATCCACTCAGGTGTCCCAGCACGACTTCAGTAAACTACAAACCCGCAACACCCACAGAACACGCAAACACACACGGAGCAGACAGCGACCGCACAGCGAAAAACACCCGCAGACACACTCATCACTCCACGCTGACGAGGAACGGAACGGAGGAACGAACCGAAAAAGCGAGTGCAATGTGCCACTTCTAGACACAACTGAGTCACTGCGAACACGCCGACAATCCACCGGTCCCAGACAGCACCCTCCCTACACGCCACAACTGAACAAAGCCCAGAGTCACGGTGAACGCGCCAAACAAAGTCCCACTGACCCATCCAACTGTTGTGTTTCCTTTAAAGTCTAGTGCAGTTTATTTGTGAAAAAAGTTTGAAAATAGACCATTTAATGACAGTGCGCCTTATAATCCAGAGCACCTAATAGCCCAGAAAATACGGTAATAGGGGACAACAACGAATCGGTCACACTTTTCTCCATGGAGATCTTAATGCTTTGTCTGGAGGGTTTCACAGTTTGACATTAAACCTTTCTATTTTCATGGAGACCAAACCAGACCAAGTTACAGTTCAGGTCTGTGGAGTGGCGACACCACTCACAGTCAGAATGTCTGTTTTTCTAGGTATTTTTGAGCTAGAAAACCACCTGAAAGTGAATAAATGTAAAGTAGAGCTGTTATAGACATTTACGTAAAAACAAGCAAGTGACCGACCCCCAACCGAAAACTCACACAATGCACCTTTTAAGTTGCATATTTTGTTTTTGTTTAACATATTACATTATACTGAAGTTAAAGTTATAAGAGACGCTGCTTTATTAGGCCAGGGTCAGAGTGTGACAGCAGGTGTTACACAAGCACTGGGGTGTCTGCCAACCTGTTGTGCCCGAGAAGAAAAGTGGGTAGAGTTACAGATGCATATGACAGCCATTTCAAGTTCTAAGTAGAGAGAAATCCTCCTGGACCCGCTCAATATACGGTCAGGAAACTGGCCAAGTGAACCTCTGATAAAAGGAAAGACATATGGGCATAGCCTGGGAGGAATTATTTTCTTGGAGCAGAAGGACAAAGGAACAAGGAGAACTTGCTTTCTTTTAGTTTTTCTTTTGGGGTCCCTTCTGTATTTTCCATTAAATTGCTTTATTATCAAACTTGGACCATCAGTAAATGCATTCTTATTCTGCATTTAGAACTGCCTTCAGCGCATTATTATTATTATTTTTATTTATGGCACAGGTGATCTAAGAGTATAAGCGGCTGATGTGCTCCAGAAACTACCCAACATTTGTGTGTGCTGTATAGCTATAAACTATGACACCTGTGGATCATTATGTTATGATTTGATTGTTTTAAATCAAAATATTAATCTAAAACAACTCGCTGCTGAAGTCACCATAAACTAAATAAACATCTAATCAGAAATGACAAACTTTAGTGTCTTCTTTATCATTCATTATTATTAGTTTGTACGGCCACATACATAAATATATTTGTGCATGTGTGTGTGTGTATGTGTGTGTATGTATGTATATGTGTGTATGTATGTGTGTGTATGTCTGTCTGTGTGTGTGTGTGTGTATGTATGTGTGTATGTCTGTCTGTATGTGTGTATGTCTGTCTGTGTGTGTGTGTATGTATGTCTGTATGTCTGTCTGTATGTGTGTATGTCTGTCACATACACACACACACACAGACATACACATATACACATACACACATACATACACATACATACACATATACACATACACACACACATACATACACACACACATACATACACACACACACACAGACAGACATACACACATACATACACACATGTGTATGTATGTGTGTGTATGAGTGTATGTATGTGTATGTGTGTGTGTGTGTATGTATGTGTGTATATGTGTGTATGTGTGTATGTGTATATGTGTATGTATGTGTGTGTATGAGTGTATGTATATGTGTGTGTGTGTGTATGTATGTATGTATATGTATATGTATATGTGTATATGTGTGTATGTGTGTACGTATGTGGCAACCATGTCTTAAAGATAAAACAATTGGGGTAGGACATGATAAGTTTTTTAAACTTCAACCTACTCCATTTGAGCACCAGAAATGGTCCCAAACATGTACATATACATATCCTTTTATAATAATGTTTGAAATAAAACTAACCTTGCATTACGTGAATCATCGCACGTTGAGGGACTATTTTCTCATATATCAGTCCGCCGCTGCTGAGCTTTCTATCAGGAAATACATCTCACTGCTGCTGCTCAGACAGAAATCCTTCAAATGCAAGGTTGGTTTTACTTCGAAAATTAGGCTACGTTCAGACAGCAGGGCTTAATGCTCAATTGATTTTTTTGTGAAATCCGATGTTTTTGCGAGGTCGTTCACATTTCCAATTAAATGCGACTTGTCTATGACTCCAGTGTGAACGGTAAACGGCTCGAAAGTGTCCCGCATGCGTACTGGAGGACACGATGACGTCAACCCCATGCGTCAACCGCGGCGAGCGTGCTCTGTGTTTACGGAAGTTTACGCGAGCATTGAGCACCTGGCGATTTTACAGTTCCTGTTTCCGCCTGCTTCAGCGCAGAATAGTGACGTTTGTCGCTTGTTGATGACGTGTAGGTCGGATGGATGCGCTTTGGCCGTTCACACTGAAGTCGCATGTCAAAAGATCAGATATGTATCAGTTTCAGGACCATATATCCAAGTGGCCTGGGTCGCATTTGAAAAAATCGGATCTGTGCCGTTCAGACTGTCATTAAAAGATCGGATACAGGTCACATAGAAGCCAAAAAATCGGATTTGGGTCACTTCAGGCTGCAGTCTGAACGCAGCCCTCTTCTATCAACACAGACATTTACATGGACAGTCTGGTGTAATAATAGATTTGTTTTGGGTGTTTTGTGGAGTGGGTAAGACCGTTTTTAGTGGCAGGCTAACTGTGGCCATTGACATGCACTAGCCTAGCACCAGCGACCTCTGCAAATACAAGGACTGGATGGAATATTTAAAAAACTGTCTCCATACATCTCCAACACTCTGGCTCACTAGGAAATGAGGCACTATGTCAAAAAATTCCAGACTGTCCCTTTAATATTAACAGTTTATCATTGAAAAGCTTTTGATAAATCTGTCTTTTTAATTTTCATTTTTCTTTTACACTATCTTCTGATCTATATTATTACTCTCATTTCCTCATCACAAACATCCCTAGAGTTGTGGTTTGTTTCATTCACACATCTTTAACACACAGTTCTTCTCTCAAACAGAAAACACTCACACTGTCCCACCTTGTGATGTCATGTGGCAATACAGGAAGTGCTCCACTACATGATTTCAGCCCTGGAATTGCCGATCTCTACGGAACTAAAGGTAAAAAAGAGCTGTTAACTTGAAAACTACCTACTGCTTCATGACATCACAAGTTGGAACAGAGCATTTTGAGCTTTGGAGATGTAGACATGATTTTTCGAACGCATTAAATGAAACAAAACACAACTCCAGGTATGTTTTTGATGAGGTTTAAGGCTCACAAGAGTCAATTTTGCTTAACTCTTTCCCCCATGAAGACGACATTTGACGACCCCCCCTGAACCCTTAATGACGACTTTTGACACCTCCGCCGTATCACTAAATTCGTGATTTGACTATTAGACTATTAGAAACAGCTCGGTTTTTCACATTTAAACAGAGACTGTGATCGGTGGGGGCCACTACAACCCACACTAGACTGACCATTAGGATTCAAGGATATGTTTTCGCAGATTTTTTCCGAAGTTAATCGAAATAGTGACGATGGTAGCTTCCGGAAATAACACAACACGAAACACGTGCAATGGAAAGATCGCGGCGCTGCGGCGCACAGTTTTAGAAATAATGAGGAGCGGACGTATTTTATGGATAAGTTTAGAGAAAGTGACTTTTATAGATTTCAAAGTGATGTTGAAGTTGATTATAAAGTGGAAAACAGCGATAGCGACGGACTTTCGGGGAGAAGGTGAGAACGCCGCTGATGCGTCTGTGTGGAGTCCTGCGATGTCCCAACAAACTATCTGAGCTTTATACTCGATTATGAACCAAAATTGCCCTGAAATCTGGATGTTGCCCAGGCTAGTCCTTTAAAATATTTCAGTCTTTTTTTTCCAAGATGCGATGTATAACAGAATCACTACAGAAAAAAACGCTTATGTGGAGCTCTGAACATGAGAAAGTAACCAAGATGACAAATACTGAACACCCACTGACGGGGAAGAGTTTTATTATTATATTATAATAAGCTGAATTAGTTGAATAAGTTAAATGGAAAAAAATTATTGGGTGCACACAGGTGTACAACAGGTAAAAACAGGTGTACACTTGGCTATACTGTATCTGGTGATATGAAATCTGTTTAAATACTTTGACCAAGTATATTTTTAGTTTTTTATGAATATAGTTTTCAGAACATGCAGATATCAGATGCTTAATGTAGTTTTTTGTTTTCGAGTTTGCACCTGACCAGGTAAACTCTCATTTTCAGTGAGCTGAAATAAAATAAATGAATAGTTCAGAGTCTAAGGTTTCCAGAGATACCAAATATGTCTGTGTTACAATTAAGTTCATGAGTGTAAAAATCATTTATAATCACTTGTGGAAGTCTGTTTTCTTTTATGCAATTATGCTCTATGGGCAGCCTTAGTAACATATGTATGGGTTGTTCCTAGTAGGCGTCCAGGGGGGAAAGAGTTAATATAGGACATTTTAAAACAACAAAAATTAAGTGCAGCACCTTCCAAATTAAAGTTCCATCCTCGTACGAATCATACAAAGGTCACTGTAGGTAAAACGTCATTACACATGCTATTTCCAGATGGATTAAACCAGGGACTTATGGTGTTTCGTTTTGTTCCTTAAGCCTTGAGAAACTTCAAAGCTTGCACGCTGCTCCAGTCTGTGCGAGTCATGTGAGCGTGGTCCCAGAGGTCTGCACGCGGCTCCTCTACATCTGTGTACCATCACTTTCATTCTCTATGCATCGGGGCCCTGCTGCGGAGCTCTCCACGGGCCCCTCAGAACACCAGAACAAAGATTCAAGCTCATAAATAGACTTAGTATATGTGCAGTGGAACCATAGTGTGTCTGAGTGTAACATAGGGACATATGGAAATACATGGAGAGGTGAGAAAAAAGCAGGGGGTACTATGGATTTGCTTATGTGTGACTGTTACGTTTGGGCACTTTTATTTCCCCCTGTGTATTTCTTATTGTCTATTTTACTGCAGTATATGTTTCAGTCTTTGTTTTTACAAGTTATTTCCCAGTTTTGAATATTTAGTAATGTACGTTTTTTGTAGTTTTGCAGTTTTTTTTGTAGTTTTGGCTTGTGTTCCTCGCCTCTCATGCCTCTCGTTTACTGAAGCTGGCCTCCCGTCAAACGCACACCCAGTGTTGAGGAGATAACAAATGACATGTACCAGAGTTATGTAATCAGAGTACAAATTATGAGTAACTGTATTCGGTTACAGTTACTGTTTCAGTGAGTGGTAATTGGATTACAGTTACTTGGTTGAAATAAATGGATTACATGGTGGTATGTTCCTGTTTTCACATTTTGAGCTATATCCCCCCCCCCCCTTTTTTTTTTTTTTTTCATTAATTCCACTCATTGCCGGACAGTAAACCAGGTCTAAACCAGGACTAAAACCAGGTCTAAAACCAGGAAACCAGGTCTAAACCAGGTCTAAACCAGGACTAAAACCAGGTCTAAACCAGGTCTAAACCAGGTCTAAACCAGGACTAAAACCAGGTCTAAACCAGGTCTAAACCAGGTACTAAACCAGGTCTAAACCAGGACTAAAACCAGGTCTAAACCAGGTCTAAACCAGGTCTAAACCAATACTAAACCAGGTCTAAACCAGGACTAAAACCAGGTCTAAACCAGGTCTAAACCATACTAAACCAGGTCTAAACCAGGACTAAAACCAGGTCTAAACCAGGTCTAAACCAAACTAAACCAGGTTTTTGGCTAACCCCCCCTTTTTTTTTTTTTTTCATTAATTCCACTCATTGACCGGACAGTAAACCAGGTCTAAACCAGGACTAAAACCAGGTCTAAACCAGGTCTAAACCAGGTCTAAACCAGGTCTAAACCAGGTCTAAAACCAGGACTAAAACCAGGTCTAAACCAGGTCTAAACCAGGACTAAAACCAGGTCTAAACCAGGTCTAAACCAGGTCTAAACCAGGACTAAAACCAGGTCTAAACCAGGACTAAAACCAGGTCTAAACCAGGTCTAAAACCAGGTCTAAAACCAGGTCTAAACCAATACTAAACCAGGTCTAAACCAGGACTAAAACCAGGTCTAAACCAGGTCTAAACCAGGTCTAAACCAATACTAAACCAGGTCTAAACCAAGTCTAAAACAGGTCTAAAAACACATCTAAACCAGGACTAAAACAGGACTAAAACAGGATTTAACAGGACTAAACCATGCCGCACGGACCATGTCTCATCCTCTTCTATCGATAATATTTTAATTACGGTTAAGTGTGGGCTTTTTATTGTCTTTGAGCAGATAAAACATCTTATGTGAAGATATCCTCGTCTTTGCTTCTCCACAGAAAATCAAGTAATCCAAAGTATTCAGATTACGTTACTCACTTTAAGTAATTTAATGGATTCTGTTACAAACTACATTTTGGGGTATGTAATCTGTAGAGGAATACATTTTAAAAGTAACCTTCCCAACACTGCGCATACCTACACAAAAACTATGTCTATCATTTGTGCTCCGTTTGTGCTGTTTTGTGCTGCAAATGTTTCGTTTGTTCATCTTTAGTTTCGGAGCTATTAACGATTCTTTTATAGGTCAAATTAGGGTCAGCCAGCCCCCAGGAAGCTTCAAAATGCTCTAAAACGGCCCAAATGCTTTCATTCGTTTCTGCAATTATGACAAAAGGAGAAATTCAATTTGTCAACTGAACAAAAGTTTATTTGGTTGAATACGTTTCGCAGCTCATCCAATCTGCTGCTTCAGTTCTGGTCAAAATTCTGGGTGGACACTTCCTTAGCTCCTCCCTGCAGCCAGATATAAGTAAAAGCCATCTGACTACCTAAAAGCCACGGGCCACTTCTTTGAGGACAATGAGGTACAGATCTTAATCAGAGAAAATAAATGGTTTGAGAGTTGAGTTAAAGAAGCTATTTTTGTTAAGAAAGAGAATCGTCCTTTAAACAGAAATGGAGGCCCCAGACACCATCTATCTCCTATTTACAACTCCATCCTCAAACCTAAATCAAAACAAACAAGAGAACAACAGGTGTAGTCAGGTCAGGTCCAGAGGTGTGAAAGACCCATTGTAGCTCTTAATGATTCTGCTGATCAGACCTAACAAACAGAAACTGTTAACAGGTAGATGTGTTAGTTTCAGAGTAGTTTCAGTGTAGTTAGCTCCTCTCCGTAGGCTGATATAAGGAAGTGTCCACCAGTGTCTGACCAGAACTGAAGAAGCAGCTTGGATAAGCAAAACTTATTCGACCAAATAAACTTTTGTCCTGGTGACAAACTGAATTTCTCCTTTTGCCATGGATTCTACCTGGATGACTGAGGGATTTTTCACACATTTCTTAAGGTATTAACAGTTTTAGTTTTGACCGATGACGTAATCCAGCCCCTCAAAATGTGAAATAGCCTCAAAACAGGCAGAAAATTATACAAAACGTTTATATTTTGTTTGTGCTGTTATGTGTTGTGACAATTTTCATTTGTGATAGTATATGTCTAGAATTATTATTTTTGTAGACATTATAGGGTGTCATTTCCGCTCAGCTTTAGTAAAACTCTGCAAAACTAGTGAAGATCGGACATCTGAACCGGATACCTCCTGGGTGTCTCCCTCGGGAGGTGTTCCGGGCATGTCCCACCGGGAGGAGGCCCCAGGGAAGACCCAGGACATCTGGAGGGACTGTGTCTCTGGGCTGGCCTGGGAACACCTCAGGGTCACCCGGAGGAGCTGGAGGAAGTGTCTGGGGTGAAAGAAGTCTGGGAGTCCCTGCTTAGACTGCCGCCCCAGATAAACGGAAGAAAATGGATGGACGGTGAAGATAAACGATCACAGACTGTGGAAAAGTCTGTATTAGATAAAATATGAATCAAAAGCATGTTACTAAAGATGGACAAAGACTTTTCCACAGCCTCAGATTGTTTATCTTCACGAGGTTTTGCAGAGTTTTGCTAAAGCCGCTGCGAGCTGGCAACGAAATGATCCAGTCCCCCTGAGCCGGCGCCCCAGCAGGTGGACTCCCGGGATTGGTGGACGGGAAGATGCCTGTCCAATCCAGCACCGGGACAGCCACAGCCAACCACAGTCCAGCGTCAACTGCCACAGCAAATCAGATTTCAGGGCTCACCAACAGGATTTAGACACAGGCAAAGAAAGAACAAAGGCAAAAAAAAGAGAACACGGGAGCAATCGAGTTCAACACAAATAAGCCGAGGCAGTAACACCTCGAAGAAGCCATTTTACATTGATGGTACCGGCTCGAAGCATTGGGAATTTGTCACACTCCGAGTACCTGAGTCTAACCCAAAAGGGACGTGATTATGGGTCATTACAGCTCTATTGTGTACTGGCTTTCTCACCTTCAGCATAGTTAAGTACCTGAGTAGTGTTTGATTTATCTGGTGTTTTGTTCGAGCCCAAAGCACACTTCTGTAAACAGGTGGTAGATTAAAACACAAGTCACTTTTTCTGTTCTTCACAAAAAGACTTTCTCTACTGGTATTTATGATAAACTGTTTTATATTACTATATTTCTATTTTTTTTTACTTTACTTACATATACATTTATATAATTATTCCTTATTTAACATCAGTTTCTTGCTATTTTTGCTGCTTATTTAGGATTTATTTTTACCATTTGTATATTTTTTCCCCTTGTGGATCAGTAAAGTTTAAGTCTATGTCTAACCAATATTTCCTGTCTGCTTAAAGGTGCACTATGTAACTTTTCGGTTGCTTGTTTCTATGGATACATCATTGCTCTGGCCGGAATGTTCCACAGTATGACATTAAACAGCTCTACCTTACATTTATTCAATTACAGCTCATTTCTGACTGAGTGGGGTCACCTCTCCACAGATCTGAACTGTAACTTAGTCTGGTTTGGTCTCCATGAAGATAGAAAGGTTTAACGCCATACTGTGAAACATTCTAGCAAAGGAATGACATCTCCGGGAAGAAAAGCATTTGATGGACTTTTAAAACCTGTACCTTGCTTCAAAATCTCTAAGTCACTCATTTGAAGACAGTGAGGACCTGTTGGTGTTAGAAGTCGTTACTCAGAGTAGGATAAAGTCCCAGTGCTTCAGCCTCGTTCCATCAGTGTAAAATGGCTTCTGGATGACAGAGTCCAGATGGTCACAGATGAAAAAGTATCACACGGTCTCTAAACTGTCTCTAAAAGTCTCTAAAATGTGTTTCATATACATTTGCATACTGTATTTTTTCAGATTATAAAGAGCACCAGATTATAAAGTGCAATATCAATAATGTTGAATTCTCTCGTTTATTTTCATACATAAGGTGAACCGGATTATAAGGCGCATTAAGCGAAACAAACGGACGACACTTGAGACTGATCCTTAGCCCAGACGTCCAGGTCCATTGGCAGATCGTGGCGTAATTCATCTGGTGATGCCTCCCTGTCTTGGTGAATGTGGATTATGAATGTGAATGTGGGTGGATTATTTAAGTTCTTACAAGGAGAACTCAAATATACATTGAGCAATAATGTTTTTAAGGCAGCTTTGTGCACATTTGTTTACAGAAACAAAACTTAAAACCACACGACTCATTTGCATAAACTATAAGCTCTGATAAACAGGTTGCCCCTTGTGTGCTGATGCGGTTCAGATGCGGCTCCTTCTGACCCTGGCTCCTGTTACCTTTACATTAGGATCTTGTCGTCCCTCTCTCTGTACCTGCGGCTGTGAGCCTCGTCATTTTGGTCTCAAAATGTTCGTATTATCTCACTCTACATGATCCTGATTATTATTATTTTTTTGCATTATTTTGTCCTGTAACTGTGAGCATCGTGAGCCTCATTTGAGCAGCGCTGAACTCTATGGGTGACGTCACATTTGCTTAATCCACTTCTTTTATACAGTCTATGGAGGCTTTTGACTACAGTAGCCGTAATGCTCCGACAATCCATGAAGCGGTGCGGCTTCGTAGTTTACCAAAGTCGTACTAAAACATTTTGACAGATTTTTGAGCGCCGTGTACCACATAAAATCAGTTCGAGGTCAGTAAACACAACCAGAATTAATACATAAGGTGCACCCGTTTACAAGGCGCACTGTTGATTTTTGAGAAAATTAAAGGATTTTAAGTGCGCCTTATAGTCTAAAAAATATGGCACACTGTCCAGCTAATTGTGGTATAGGCCACTCTACTTCTTGTATTTGTCAACTTTTTAATTCAACTTAAATTCACTAGACAATATTAAGATGTACTCCAGTTATTATCCCAACAAACAGCGCAACAAGAAGTAAAACTATGGTATGTACCACCCAGTCTCCTGTAGTTTAGATGTGTTATAAGGGCCCATATTACACCTTTTTCTGATCTATGTTATAATTAGGGGTGTCAAATTATCGCGTTAATTGCGATTAATTAATTACAGTCATATTTAGCGCGTTATGTTTTTTAATCGCGTTAATCTCATTTTTAATCTCTAACTTTACTGTTTCTGTATGCGAGTTGCTTTATTATAAAACCTGTTTTTATGTGTTGTTGGGACAACAACACACACACACACACAAAAAAACACATTTATAAATTTTTTTATTTCGGTAATTCCACTCATTGCCGGAAACCCACACAAAACGTGCGCAGTAACAGCGATGTAAACGTCATGATAACGTTGGCGGCGTCAGTCGCATAATGGACGAGGTGGAAGAGCCAGTAGAACAGAGTCAGCAGTGCACAGGTAAAAACACATTCGTGTCTTGGAAATTATTCTCCCGACGTAAAATATAAAAGAAAATAACAAATATAATATCGCCTACAACTTAAATGTCACTGGTGAAAACAACCTGCATAGGCTCATGATGTCTGCACTACTGTCCTATAGTGACCTGCCACATGAGGGGACACGCACACAAACACACACAAACACACACACACACAAACAAACACACCTTCATCATCGTCATTAACCTGAGAACGCGCGGACCACGTTTCCTTCCGTAGTTACTGCGTGGACACCGACGTGCTCCCTGTGAGCTGCGTGTGGAATCGTGTTTTCTCGCGTACACTGCGTAAACCGCGCTTCCTCCTGTGAGCCTCTAAACCAGAACTAACACCAAGATTAAAACCAGGACTAATCCAGTCCAGGACTAAACCAGGTCTAAACCAGGACTAAACCAGAACTAAAACCAGAACTAAAACCAGGTCTAAACCAGGTCTAAACCAGGACTAAACCAGAACTAACACCAGGACTAAACTAGGACTAAACTAGGACTAAAGCAGGTCTAAACCAGGACTAAAACTAGGACTAAAACCAGTGATCTCATATATAAAGCATTTCTCTATCAATAATATTTTTAATATGGTTAAGGAAAGACTGGACTTTTTATTGTCTTTAAGTAGACAAAAGTTATTATGTTCAGATTTCCTCGTCTTTGCTACTTTACAGCAAACAGTTTCTTATTCATGGAGACTTGGGCTCAACAGCCAATTTGGAGAGATTTGTTAAACAATAAATGACTTTATAAAGTCACTTTTTTTAATCTATATCAGTCTTTTGATCTGCCACAATAATGTAATAATGAATTTAAATGAAAATACCTCAAATTGAAGGCTTTTCTCAGCAATTTTTAGGTGAGATTAAAATGAGATTAATTAGATTAATTAATTACAGATCATAATTAATTAATCTCTCAATTTTTTTAATCGCATGACAGCACTAGTTATAATGTAAAAAAAAAAAAACATATCTGGAGTTGAGTTTTGTCTCATTCACACATGTTTAACACAAATCCTGCATATTTAAGATGAGTTCTTCTCTCAAACAGAAAACACTCTGCTCCACTTGGTTTTTAACTCTTCACTGGAATCATTTGGATATTTTCAGCCCTGGAATTGCCATTTTCTCCTGAACTTACGGTAATGCTTTGCGTCGTGTTAAGTTGTGTTGTGACTCGTGTTGGTCCTGTAGACGTAGGTGCACGGATGGAGAAGAGTTCATGTCCACCTTTCAGCAGATCCGCACTTTGAGGTGATTCCGACAGACCCCGCTGGACTCCGGTTGGACCTTGGAGATTTAAAGGAACATGATAAGTCCATTTCCTCTCACCCAGACACAAGCTCACAGGGCCAGAGCAGAGAGACCATTCACACGTCAGGAACACCAGGTCAGAGCACATGTACGACTCTCATCAGTGGACATGTTATAAGCTCATATTAAAGGGCCCATCTCATGCAAAATAACTCTTTTCACATTGTATCTTCTGCACATAAACAAGCACAATTTGGGTTTTGGAACATCCATTACACAATAGTTATGAAATCTTACTGATTTCTTGGAGGCGTCACAGACCAGGAACTATGAAAGTCCGACTATTGCTCATCCCCCTGCCCGTCCTGAGAAAGCACAGGCTCCGCCCTCCAAACGTGACATAGGCTCTAAGTGAGCCGCCCTTCCTCCGCCATCTCAGGGAGGGAGGGGGAGGCAGGCGTGCACCCTGATAGCCTTAGGAATAAACTTTTATTCATCATGGCGATACAGCGCGTTCAGCCACATGTGTTGGACCCGGAATCGGACGAGGACTTTGAGGTGCATGAAGCTCAAGCACCACGTCAACATCAGCTGAACGTTACTGATCGGTAAAGTATTAATAAACACTCGTAGATAAACTTATTATATCGTGGACACTGCAGTTAGAACAATGAGATTATGCTGTCGCTTTTGTTTAGGTGTTCATGTGGGAATTGTCAGCCAATGCGGGGTGAAGGCGGTGGAGGGGGGCGGGTGTGAAGCGCTTTCTGCTATGTCAAACGCATCATAGGTGTATCTGCCGCGTCATCATTGTAGCAGCTTTAGTTTGTTGTCATGTTGGAAGGTGGCAGTTTGTTAAAAAAATGCAAACCACTTTGGCGACATACACAAGGCCCACACATCACTCTTAGAAGGTAGAAAGCTCTGAAAAGTTGATTTTGCACGAGATGGGCCCTTTACGGACTTTAGAAGAGACGGTTACACTGGTACTGCTTTTACAGATTTTATTTTATGAATTCTTCTAAAACAATAAGGACTTTGCAGTTCAATTTCTTGCATTGGAGGAAAACATGAACAGAGAAGAATCCTGCACACCATCTTATTTGCTAATAGTGAATTTTATTAGGACAGACAGAGACAGTGTGCTGAATTCTACTCTGTTCATCGTTTATGAATTCTTAAAACATAGAATTTTAAACGTGATTTAAAAAATAGAGCCTTAATTTGCACTTTAATTTGATCTTAATTTGTTCATAATTTGTCTTTTCATCTAGCTTTCAAAATCACTCACAGGCTATATGAGGTAAATATTTAAACTATTTTTTATTAGAAGAAGTATTTTGTTGAAAAATCACCATGACAACACACAACCTTCTATTTGAAATTTTATTCATAACCTTTTACTGGACATGAGTGTCTTTTGGCCATGTTTGAAGTGTTTTTGGTGAAAAGAGTTGGAGGAAATGTTAAAAATAATATATTGTGTGATTATAAGTCTATTTTTTATTGAGTTATTTAAGTTTAATTTGTTTACGTTTCATTTTTTCCTGTCATGTGAATAGATTTTTTTGAGGAGGTGCCAATAAGAGGAATTAATATAGTATCTACACTGTATACCTCGAGCCTCGTGAAGCATTGACACCCCAGTCACAATATTGTCTCAAATGGTTCGACATGTCTGAGGCCTCGGAGATACACTGACCTCTAGTGGACAAATTTAACCATTGGCACGCAGGTGTCTCAGCAGCAAGTATTGTTAGTGTAAGACAATACTTATGTGTAGAGCATACACTGTACCTAACAACAACAGTAATAATGAGGATTTAAAATAATATGTAAAGAGCAACATAAATAGCAGCTGTAAATAAGAAAATAGGTGTTACCTTGTTCGGTGGAATTAGATCAAAGTGATCTCAAACCATGGATCGCTTTTTTCCACTTGTAGATGCCATCGAAAATGAAACAAATGCCAAAAGTCACCAAAAGTCAGCACTAACGTCACACAATACTCCTCACTACCAACATTTTTAAGAAATATTGGTGCATCTTTTATACTGTAGCAGTTTAGCGCTTGTCAAACCACAGAAGTGCGCTGAACACTCTGAAGCACTCTGAACCAATCACAGAGCGGAACATTCGCTGAGCCAATGAAACGCTTCGATACACTGAAGAGATTGACATGCAGAGCGAAGCAGTAGGGGGAGGGACCGACACTTCCACACTTTGGTCACGTGAGCGGCTGCTGCGAGACGAGCTCCGAGGCAGTGCTTCTGTGCAATTTGTTTCAGAAAGAACGAGACGTGCTCCGGAGCTCCGTCTCATTTGCACATCACTACTATATACAATACTTTATTCTATGATTGTTTTTTCAGACCAAACTTGAGTTTGTTTTAATATCTGGCTCACTCAGTCTTCCTCAGAGGGTCAAGTGATAGGTTTTCGTGCTGTCCTCCTCCCAGCAGAGACAGGACAACAGCGCCGTCTGCAGTCCTGCTTCTTCAGGACAGTATCCCAGGCAGTGTTGTAGTCAAGACTGCTTCAGCTGCTAGAGTCCTGAAATCAACAGGATATTCTGCTACACTTCTAGTCCCCTGGTGCAGATTTAACAGTCTCTTTTATGCCTCGTTACCTTGAACAAGATCATCAAACACTTTCCTTAATTTAGCTACAAAAGCGTGGTGATATTTCGTGACATCGCTCTCTTGTTTTCCCAAACGGCTGAAGCCCAGGTTAATGCCTTACCTTGTAACAGTCCCATTACAAAAGCTATTTTCGAGCTGTCGGAGGCATAGGTGACCGGTTTTTGACTAAAAATCATTGAGCATTGGAAAAGAAAACCACCACATTTCCACAAGTCAGCTGCATAATGTTCAGGATCCAGAACATGTGACTCACGGGTTTGGTGACTAGGCGAAGCTGAAGCGGAGGAACGACCAGGTGAAGTCTGTACAGCAGGAGCAGCAGCAGACTGAGTCAAAGCAGTGGTGAGGTTTTGTAGCAGGGCACTAAGTTGGGCAATTTGAGCAGCTGACGACTGTTGGTTCTTCAAAACAGCATTTAGGAGGGGGTCATGTTCCCAACCGCTGGCCTTGACTGGAAACTGCTTGGAGAATAGAGTTCATGCTCGCTGGGTCCATGTTTAGGCCAGTTTGTACTGTTACAAAGCGCAGATGTAGGACCCAAAAGCATGAGTGAGTAAAGAGATTTATTTTACAGGTGAGACAGGAGCAGGGAGGGGGAAGAGGAAATAGTGTACGACTATGGAGGGAGCGACTGGCCTTGGAGGAAACAGGTCCATGAATGTGAAGTCTGTGTTTGTAAAGAAGCTGTGGACTGTGAGACATACAGAAGTCCAGTCTGATGTTCACTTGTGTGTGCAGGCTGGAGGAGAGTCTCTGTCTGTGACTGTGTTTGCTGAGGCCGATATGTCAACAACAAAAGACCAAGATGATCAGAGTTCACTTAACAGTCCCCAGGCAACTCCACAAGTCAGGAATCCAGAAACGCAAAATGCAAAGGGATTTCACTGATGAATATTTTTCAACACAACAAATCTTCACTCTGCAAATGTTTTGTGGTCATAACGTAATGGCTTTATTTTTATGGATGTATTTTTCATTTGTCCCTGTGTGGTTTAGAAGCTGTGGTCGTGACCAGTCAGGCCCTGGAACTGGACACTGAAATACCAGATGAGTCTTATGACGAAACATCTCAGCCTGTAAACACATCAGCTGAAGCAGCTCAGAGCCGTCCAGCTGTCAAACCAAATGCAAATATATTGAACATAGCTCGATAAAGATATATTCAAATAATCTCCAAACCCTTTAGCCCCGATTGTGTCAAATTGAGTGTTTATAGCACATCAGTGTCCCGGGTATGATCGGGTTTTTTGAGTGTCCTGGTTTCACCATGGTGCATGTAAACACAGTAGCCCAGTTACTGCAACATAAAGTTGAGTGCACATGTATGCACTTAAAGTGTTTGTCTTTTGGACACAACAGTAGTGACATAAATAAAGTGACCAAAATAAAGTACATGTGTGAAATAACTGCGCTAAACCTGCACACGTACAATCTGCACAAGTATGAGCTCTGAAAAGTTAAACATGAAACATCTCCTACACAATACACACACAGAACAGACTCACCATCATCAGCACATCCTCTGTCACAGAAAGAACACTCATATTCCACTGAGTCGTGTCCTTTAGTCCGACAGAAGCTGAACCGCATCAGTGACACAATAGCGAGCTGTTTTTATCAGCACTAACAGTTTATGAAAATGAGTCATGTGGTTTTTAGTTTCACTTCTGTAAAACGTAAACAAATGTGGCAAAGCTGCATTAATGATCAAATGGGTTGATGTGGTTATGGTTTATATGGTGTAAAGTTTAGTTTATTTTTGCAGAAGATTTTAATAAAAAATCTGCTGCAAGGTTAATTTTTGCACTTGCACATTTGTAAGATTATGTCAAGAAACCGGGACACTCCATTTGATCATGTACCTAGTGATATGAGCGTCCTGGTTTCTCACAGCACATGTGTACACAGTATCCTGAATACAGCCATAACGGGAATATGGCTAATAGTGTTGGGAGTAACGCATTATAAAAGTAACAAATTACTGTAATGCATTGCATTTTGCTGTAACGCAGTAATGTGGCATTACAGGGGAAACAATTTTAATATTTTACTTTGACAAATGTCAGTAACACGCATCACAGTGCATTTTAACATGGATTGAAGTGGTGGGTTCTTCTTCATACAAATTCGCTAAAATCAACAGTGGTGAAACGCTAGAGACGATCATTTTTCTTATCTTTTTTCAGTTTTGCTCCAGTTTCCGTAGGTAATTTTCTCAACTCAAATTTTAACAACTCCCAGTTTTTTGATATTTCCTTTCCATTTCAGCTGTGTTGCAGTACTCTGAAAATGTATTTTTTATGAGTTCACACACATTTTCATTTAGCAACAGGGTGTTATTTAGTTTCCATTAGGCTGGACATCTAAAAAGTTCTGTTTGTTGAAAAATTTATACTTAATTACTGTGTGATCTGTTAAAGGTGTCGCAATAATTTCTGTTTTACATTGTAAGAGTGAAATCGATTCTGATACAAGAGATCTATTCTGGATTGTAGCGTACCATTTGTATTTTTCCAAGTGAATTCTCTATAAGTGGATTATTTGTTCTCCACATATCAATTAGCCTCTCTCATTCAGGAACTCTATTAAACTATTGATATATTAGGAAAGCAAATAGAATCGATAATATTAAAGTTATTTGTTGTTTTTTTGTGGTGGATCTATACCCTGCGCGTCTCCATGGAGAAGTTATTGCTTTGCCTGGAATGTTCCACAGTATGGCATTGCAAAAACACATGTGAGCGGGTTAAATTTAATGCCATTCTGTGTGCATAGTCTCACAGCTCTTAATCCCAATAAAAAAAACAGCTCTGGGGCAGCGTGACATTCACTCGTCCTGTGAGCTGTATTAAAGGTAAAGCTCAAATTGAATTCACAGGTAACCTCTCCCGGTTTGACCCCATGAAGCCAGTTAAGCAATACTTTAGAGCCTTCTCTCCAAGATTAAATCCAGCCAAAGCTAAACCTGCCCGCCTGCTTTCATTTGAGGCCAACGCACAATCACCTTACTGTTGTGATTGTGCGAGCTACTGCTTATATTCTATACTTTAACACAAGGATCTCCAACATTTTTTCTCCGGAGAGCTACTTTTACAAAACAAAAATGCCAGAGAGCTAACAGTTTGAATGGTCTCAAGAAATTAAGTAAATATAGGTGAGTTTCAGCTGACGTCATTGTTATTAAAAGCCCGCGTTGCATGCTGGGAAATATTTTGGTCAGAGGCGAGAAACACGATAGCGTCAAACACAGTGCGTAACCTCGCGTATTTATCCCCGATAATGGTAAATTCCTGCTGCATTATCGGATGCACAAATAGAAGCACGGAAGAAGGAAAATGTCTTTTTCGTATTCTGAGTGAAAAGAACCGCTAACGGTGAATTAAATGGCTTTCAAACATCCGCAGAGCAAACGTAGAAGATCCAAGCAAACTGTGAACTCCAACAAGTTCAACAACACATCGAGACTCTTGGAGGATTTCATCTTTTCTGCTGTGAATGGCCCAGGAGTTTCCACCAAGTCATTGTGGATATCGCTGAAGTGAATATTTGGCCAGGTAGTTGGCGATTCTGACCAGAAATTTGGTTTGGTCCACCTTTTGTAGGGGTTGAAAAGGGTGATTTGTCGTCCATCGATGCTTATGACCAATTTCTGGTCAAATGGTCTTGGGTCCTCTGCCGTTAGAGTGGATAAATAACTGCTTTCTCGCTCCGTCCATCATGTTGAATTAGTGTTTCTTGCCGCCAACCAAAATAATTCCCAGCATGCAACGTGCGCTTTTGTCAACAATGAAACTGTCCTATAGGAGCTACAGCAACATTTAGATGAGGTACAGTTAAGCTCCGTTCAAACTGCAGCCTGAAGTGACCAAATCCAATTTTTTTCACCCCTATTCTCCTGTATCTGATCTTTTAATGACGGTCTGAAAGACGCAGATCCGATTTTTTCAAATGTGACCCAGGACACTTGGACATGTGCTCCTAAAACTGATACATATCTGATCTTTTGACATGCGACTTCAGTCTGAACGGTCAGGTCACATTCATCCCACCTACACGTCAGGCTCGGAGTCGCGTCAATGGAGGGAAAGCGAGGTTAACGAGTTTATTAATATTTGGGGGGATCGCTGTATTCAGGTCAAATTGGAGGGATCTTATCAGAACTGGACAGTTTCTGAAATGATTGTCAAAAAAACGTCCGAGCGTGTCAATGAAAAATAAAGAGCCTGTGATCAAAACACAAGGAGGCTAAAGACTCAAACAAATGAAGCGGCTGTGGACGTGTAACCTGTCCATTTTACCAACAACCGGACCATAATTTGGGAGACAAGCTCAGAGTTTAGGCGACTTCCATAAACACTGAGCACTCTCGCTGTGTGTGACGTCGTCGTGTCCTTCAATGCTCATGAGGGACACTTTTGGGGAGTTTAAAGTTCACACTGGAGATCACATACAAGTCACATTTAATTGGAAATAAAAAAAAAATATACAATCGATTTAAAAAAAACAAACAAAACAACGAATTGAGCTTTGAGCCTTGCAGTCTGAACTTAGCCTTAGATGCTTATAAAACAACCCATTATCCATTTATTAGTGTACAAAGTTAGGCATCGAAATGATACATGCATCAAATTTTACTTATTCAGCACAATACGTGTAATTCAGAAATACCTTTGGTGAGCTACTTGGAAGGGGGTGCTACAGATCGGAGACCCCTGCTTTAACATATTTATTAAGCAAAACACCATTTCATTACCATTTTGGCAAGAAGAATTTGAGTGAGAGCACCGTGCTGTCTGCATGTATTGTAAAGTGATTTATTTTCAGAGAACCGTAAGTCTGGGCTTCACATGGGCTGTGAGTGGATAAACCCAACAGGGCCTCATTTGGGTCCTGACCAGTATGAACCCCACATAGAATATATAATGTGGGCAGAGTAAGCATCCATATAGAACCTATGGACAAACCCAGTTGAGGCCATTTGGGAAGGCCACCTAAGCCCATGTAATACCAACATGGCCCCTGTATTGTTGGCTTGGGATGCGTGCTCATGTTTTACTGTAGAAAGATGCAAACTTTGAACATAACCACATTTTAACTGTTTAAAAACCATTTCACAACAACAGCAGCACACATCCCTGACAACAACAAATCTTATCAAAGACAAAATAACAGTTTTAGTTGTGTTTTGGGTGCTTTTTAGGTCATTTTTAAGTAAAGTGGTAATACTACGACCACTGTCACTTGAGTATGTATTTGTAGTATGTATCAACCATTTGCAGTGAGGTGAGAGACTGAACCAGACTTTCAGATCTTTGGAGCTGCTCTTTGTCCCACTTCCTGAGGAAGCCAACTAAACTATAGTCAGATCTCATAAAGCAGCTGCATGCGGCCTGTCCCGGTCTGAATAATGGTGTGTTCACTGACTGTTAAAAGGACCATTACCTTTATAAATGTTTATTGTTTCATTTATGAAAGTGAGCTATTTCTACAATTAAGCAAAAGAATAGATCACCCAGTTTGAACAAATGAGGGAAACCAACACATAATCAACTTCACGTGGCCATGCCAGGCTGTCAAAACCTGAGCCCATCAGATCTCAGAAGACTGGGCCTGGTCAGTACTTGGATGGGAGACCACAGGGCACCAGTCACAAAAACTGTCATTGTGTACTTAGGCAAGACACTTCACTCACATTGCCTGGTATGAAAATGGTGTGTGTGTGAGTGATGTTGGTGGTCAGAGGGGCTGATGGTGCAGATTGGCAGCTGCACTTCCGTCAGTCTGCCCCAGGACAGCTGGGGCTACTGTAGTAGTTTACCACCACCGAGTGTGGAGTGAATAAATAATGATCTGTAAAGCATCTTTGTGACACATCTTTGAAAAGCACTATATAATAAAAAAAAAAAACCTTCATAATTACTTCTATGTTCCACTCAAGAACCAATAACAAGGCTTTCCAAACATATTTTAGGCTTTTAAACCACTTGTTCGGCCCCACTCTCCTCAAACTTAAGAACAATTTTCACTACTTCACAGAGAAATAGTCCAGACATCTGTATTTGTTATACAGAGGGATATTTATCTGTCCATCCAGAACCACACGCTTTGACAAAACTTTACAAAGACGAGTGGATCTGGAGCTGGATCCTGTCTGTCTGATTACAGAGGGCGTGATTGACAGGTGGATTACCCAGTCTGAGAGATGCAAGTTCTGTTTGCGTCAAAACCAAACGTGGCTGCTTACACATAAAAAGGGAGAAAAAAACAACATATAGAACTGAGAAACAGCAGGGATTTTTACTGAATCAACAATCGAAACACCAAACTATTATATACTAAATGTTTCTGCGTTTAAGGGACACATGATACAAATGAGCAGCTGTGGTGGGATGGAGGTTTTTCACGCTCTATGGTTCCGTTCCAGAACCTCCTGGATTCAAACACAATCTTAGGGAGATTCACCACGTTAAACAAAACCAGGTATTTTTTGATAAAGGAGTTTTAGGAGTATTAGTTAAACAGTACATGTGTTAAAGACAAGACAGCTGGCAGTTCAATATCACATGAAAGATGTCACTTTTTGGTTGGGGATCCGTCACCTGTTTGTTTCCACGACTATGGCATTGCTCTGCCCCACATTAAATTGGGGTGACCAGATGTCCCTGTTTACCTGGGACAGTTCCAGTTTTCAGCCTTGTGTCCCCTGTCCCAGCAAATTTATCCAAAACCAGTAATTTGTCCCAGTTTTATACAAGAAATGCCCCAGGTGTCCCTATTTTTGACCAATTTGACACCTGCCAACAGTAAAGAAAAGCATAAATTGACATGTGTTTAAAGTAAAATAACACAAAAACACAAAGAAAATATAAAATACTGACTCATCTTAGTTGTGAATAAGTCATGAATGGGCTGAGTGCAGAACAATTTTCCTTAATTACGCACTTATTTCACAATTTTATTATGACCGACCGCCCCAAAACGGTTATTGTTCCAGTTTTTGATTTTGAAAATTTGGCCACCCTACACTAAACAGCTCTACCTTACATCTACTGAAATACAAATGGATTTATCGCTCAAAAATACTGAGAAAAACTACTGTTCTACTGTTAGAGGGGTCACCTCTCCACAAATCTGACCTGTACCTTGCTCTGGTTTGGTCTCCATGAAGATAGAAAGGTTCGGTGCCATACTGCGAAACATTCCAAACAAAGTAATAACATCCACGGAGAAAAGCGTTTGACGAATCCCCCACCACAAAAGTTACACAATGCACTTTTAAAGCTAATCTTCACTTAGTTCTGTGTAATTCAATATAGTTGTGTATTCTGTGGTTGCCTTCCCCTTAGTTCCCCCTGACATTGGCCCATGCACAGAGACAGCCTGGGGACATTCTGTTTGCTCAGTAATCTCCAACAAAAGACCTGAAACACACAATCAATGAAGGAGAGTCTTATCTGTGGTTGTGCCTAAAGCTCCAGCATAAAGACAAGTCAATGAGGTAAAACTATTTAAATACACAGCTCTAGTCAAAGAAGGATTTGTACTTGACGATTTGCAGTATTTTATTTAATTGTAGTATAATTCACTGCTTTACTGAGATGATGGGAGAGTGTTCGACCTTGGACAACTGTATGTGTAGAAAATTAATTCAGAAAAATATATTCTCTTATTTTTTGTTGTATAAGCAGTGAGAGATGTTCTATAGAAGCTGGAAAACATGTGTGGTTGATGGTTTGACGCTGCAGTATTGCGTGTCTTGCTTGTGTAGGGCGGTGATGTGTCATTAGTGGTAGTTGGAGAGGCCCGTGGTGCAGATTGGCAGCCTCACTCTCACCAGTCTACCCCAGGGCGGCTGTGGCAATAATGAATTTATAATAATGACTAAGAAAGACTTGAAGATGCCATTATACACCCTCTCGAATCTTTACTCCACCCATAAACAAAATCTGAAAAATCGTCCAGAGTGGGCGGTGGCGGCAGACTGGGGGAAATGAGGGCGGGGCTCTGGAGTGATAACTGACAGCTGACTGACATCCACAAGGACCTGTGCGCTCCAGACTTTGAACCAGAACGGACATTTGTGCTCGGGACATGGCGTTTCTATGGAGTAAGAAAGCTGTCAAAAATATTCGTGCGCATAAAATAGAAATCCGTGCGTATTTGTAAACTCTCAAATGAGTCCAGTCGTACATAAAATATATTGTGTGTATTTTATCCATCAGAATACGAATTGAAAAATTACGATGTCATGAATTACAATCACGAAATGAAAATTTACGATGACGCTTTCATCAGTACGAATACGAATTCACAGACGGAACTTTACTGTCAAAAATACGTCATCACTTCACAGACATTATCCATCGAGCAGAAGAAACATCGATCAAGATCAAGACTGTGCAGCTCAAGTTTGTAGCAGAGGGTAAAAACAGAGTAATAGCACAAGAAGCTACAACAGCGACCAACAAGTGGGTTAATTAAAATCTATTGTAAAAATGTCTTGAATTCGGGAACCGAACGCTGCTGTATAATAAAGAAATTGCACCTATATGTTAGATAACATAGTGGTAGTCAGTTGGCTAACATCCGACATAACGTTATCCCAGGGATCATTAGCAAATATCAGGTTCTATGTATGTTTAGATTAAAACATTCACGGCTACAGCCACAGCGAGCATCAGTCAGTCTTCACTTCAGCTGCATTTCTCGCATGAAATGTGACCAAAAGTTCCTCGGGACGCTGAAATGTCCCAGTTTACACCAAACACCACCAAACTGTCCTGGTTACAGACGTCACAGCTAATGAAATGTTACACATTACAGTTTAATGCAGCTTCCAGCAACAATTAATGTTCGTGTTTACAGGCAGCACCTTCATATATATACAGTATTTACCGGTAAGTATAACGTCACCGTGACGTGGATGGATTTGCTAATTATAACCCATTATAACTCACGTATAACCCATTGTCTGAAATCCTCCAAGACAATGAAATGATACAGACAGGACAGAGACTCTTTCTGCAGGAGACATGCATGGGGGAGCGTGGGGAGAGATGGGGGTGATGGGCCAAGGAAGATGCACATTTGATTGTGTTTTAAATTTATTTTGGGCTTCATACACACACCCTCCTCATGGAAAACACACAGAAATGAAATGCAGACGATGCAGCGTTTAAGTTAAAGGTGACTGATGTGGCTGTCGAAGAATGAAACAGAGCTGCTGCACGTAAGTTTGACATCAGTGAGTCGATGGTGAGACGTTAGTGACGGCAGCGTGACAAAAAAAAGACAAAACCTTTCAGAGGTGATAAAAGCAGACGACCTGAACTTAATCGTTCTTGAAGACGTGAACACCTGCAGCTTCTATTCTGGTGCGCTCAACAGTCCGGAAATAACGGTAATACAAATATATCTCATACTAGAGGTCTTGAGAAAAACATTACAAAGACTATTTGAAGACTGATAGGACATAGGGTTATCTGTTACATAAGGGTGAGTTATTGTACAGTTGTAGGGAGTATTATAGTACGAATGTAGTCCTGTATCTCTCACTGTTTGAGCGGAGCTGTAGGAGCTTATTGGAAAATGAGCTGGTGTCCCTCTATAGTCAGGTGCTGTGGGTGAGTCGTTGTGCAGTTGTAGGGAGTATTATCTGTGCTTCTATAGCCTGGAGTGGGTGAGCAGGAGTGTCCATGATGGAGAGCAGTTTGTCCAGTGTCCTCCTGACCCTCACTGCATCAAAAACCTCTCAGCGGAGGCCTGCAGGTGGCTGACACTCCTCTTGAAAAGTTCCATAGTTTAAAGTTTGCGAGACTTTCCAAATGGCGCGTTCTGTTATTTCTGCTTAACGGTCTGGTATATAGCTTCCCAACAAATCTAGTGTTAAACGCATGACTGCAATGTACACCTTCTGCAGCTTGTTTTATTTATTCCGTTTTATTTCAGCTGCGAAGAACACCGTGTAATGACTTCCCACCTGTTTCACTCATTAGCGGCCTCGCACAAATCAAGCGGCAGACTGAGAGAGAGTGGGCACACTATATACAAAAATCACACATATTACGCCGACATTAGTCAACAAAATGTGTGCTTTATGAGCGCATACACACGGCCGAGAAGTAATCTGAAATCACGGGCGGATTTGCGAACAGCCAGAGATGGTGGGTGGAGTGTATATATATTGCCTATATTTGTGTTGCATGGAAACTAGGAGCTCAGAGCTATTTTGGACACACTGAGAAGGTAGGAGTGTAATGTAGGTTTGAAAGTGGTTCGTTTTAATTGGTTTTCCAGTGGGGATGTACATGCAAATAACAATAATGTCTTGCTGTTATTGATATTTCAGTATAACCAGTGGTGGAAGTAAAAAAAATATAGATAAAAGAGCAAGAAATACTTACTTACTTAGTAATACGGTCGCTGTATCGGACCGTTGTGGTGAAGAGGGAGCTGATCCGAAAGGCGAAGCTCTTGATTTACTGGTCAGTCTTCGTTCCTACTCTCACCTTTGGTCATGAGCTCTGGGTAATGACCGAAAGGACATGATCACGGATACAAGCGCTCGAAATGAGTTTCCTTCGCAGGGTGTCTGGGCGCTCCCTTAGAGATAGGATGAGGAGCTCAGTCGCACAGGAGGAGCTCGGAATAGAGCCGCTGCTCCTCTATGTCGAGAGGAGCCAGTTGACGTGGCTCGGGCATCTGTTCCAGATGCCTCCTGGACGCCTTCCTCGGGAGGTGTTCCGGGCATGTCCCACCGGGAGGAGGCCCCGGGGAAGACCCAGGACACGCTGGAGGGACTATGTCTCTGGCCTGGCCTGGGAACGCCTGGGGATCCCCCCGGCGGAGCTGGAGGACGTGTCTGGGGTGAAGGAAGTCTGGAAGTCCCTTCTTAGACTGCTGCCCCCGTGACCCGACCCCAGATAAGCGGAAGAAAATGAATGGATGGATGGAAAAACTTTACTGCCATTATCAGTGAACATCAAAACAATGAAAAAATAAAAGTAAAAAAAAAAAAAAAAATAGGTGAGCACTACACTACACTAGCAAGGACAACACCATTAATGACATACTATAAGCTATTTATTGATGATAGGTCTTTGTCCCATTTTAAACTCACATTAGCTTAATCTCACATTTTGTTATTATCAATATCCAACTATACAGTTACAATAATTGTTAGTTTTGGTTAATGTATTGTTCATTGAAATGTTTTATTTGTTCATTTCAGTTACATCCATTCATCACCATACATACCTCAAGCTCCATGGTCCACACAAAAGAGGCCGCCTCATGTCGGCCATTTTTAAACCCTTTGGATGGAGGTCGTGGACTGGACCATGTGGAGGGGAGAACTGCTTTAAGTTTTGTTTCATTGTTTTTGTGTATTTGGTTTTTAATTTATTTTCAATAGTTTAGTTTATATTAAACATTTTGATTTAAAAGGGGACTTGGACCCAAACAACAAATCCTTGCTTTACGCCTGACAGGAAGTGACACTGACCTGGGGGAGGTACTTCCTGCAGGGGGAGATAAAGCAGAGCAGCTGTTGTCCATTAGGAGGGAGACTTTTGTGCAGATGGGTGCAGGCTGTTGTTTCTTTTGATTTGAGTTACTTGTTTTCAGTTTATTTGTACATTATTTTACCCCACACTGGAAGACTGTTTTTAAATAAATTTTTGTTTGGTCAAAGACACTTTTGTTGAAGTCTGCCTCCTACTCTGACCACACTTGGCCTTCCCCACCTCGTGATATGCCTGGGTAAATAGGGCTGTAGAGCTAAATAGAGCTGTGGTTCACTGGAGAGGAGCGGTCCTGCTCCTGAATCTGTCAATGTCAATTATATTACGTGTAACTCTTGTCTTTAGTAGCACATTCAAACTAAGCAGAAAAAGCAGGAAAAATCCACTTCAGCTGGTGGATCTCCAACACACTTGGTGTTAAAGCATTTATCACAGTCATCACACTGGATCTGTGAAGAGAAGAGAGGGCGGGCTTCACATTTAACTCTGCGACAAACTGACAACCAGACACAGTTTTAAACAGGAAAGGCCTTTACCCAACAACCCCTTCCTCATCCTCGTCCAGAGCAAATGCATTTTCCCAAGGCATGCCACAAATGTTGGCATGGCATTGATTTTTCAAATCCTGAACACAGAACATTTTTAACTGCATGTTATTAACTTTAATATTTCACACAGGAATGGGTGTACTGCTGCAATCACAGCAGTTAGCATGTTGAATGTCCCAGTTATGGGTGTAAAACCAATTCAATTCTTCACTACCTGTGGCTTGGAGGAGTTTTATAAATCTGTCTCTTGTCAGACCAGCTACTCCCTCTGGGTCTACAGGGTATTCTAGTGGCTCCCCACAGAGGATTCTTTCTGCACGATAAAGATACAAAGTGAATGATCATGAACGGTCACATAGATGATATTTTGTACCCCGCAGATGAATACCCCACAGGAACTACCATCCCTCTGTCTGGGGTGGGGCATTGTGGTGCAGGACCATCTTGGTAAAGCAGGGATGTACCTGTGTAGTAGTCCTCTGCACAATATACTTGCTCAGAACAGATTGTGAAATTCTGGCATGTGATAATAAAAATGGACTTAGTGATACCTAGGCACTGTTTTATCTGGTCCTTTGTTGCCCAAAGGGATCCCGGAAGAGGGCCCCACAATCCTTAATATACATGACCTGAAGAAGAGACATTGTAAATTCAAATGAAGGTACACATTGCATTAGTGACAAATGGTTACAATCAATGTCCAGTGGCTGTTGTGGCACACTCCTCCAACAGCCACTTCATAATTGAGCAGATTGAGCTGGAATATAAATTCATTACAATAAAAAGTTCAAGTTTTTCAGTGGTCTGGCAGTCCCCCCCCCACAGAGCTGTCAGGTACAGGCTGTCGACAACCACTGTTGGCCTGTCCACTGCCCTCGTTAGGACTGCAAGTTATGCATTCACAACCTGGAAAGATACATATGCATCTATCTCACTTTCTAGGTAAGTGTTTGGAGTCAGTGTCATAAGATCCTCTGTGATAAGCCTGTAGTTGCCTATGTGGGCCCACAGACCTTTACCTACCCAACCCACAGCTCTTATATCGCTGCAAAAGACAATAACATGTAATGGTCCCTACATACTTTGGAAATGTGCCATAATACTCAAAGATTTCAGTGATAGACAGACTGTGGTGTGGGAGAGGCTGAGGCTGCTTGGGCTGAGTCTGGTGGAGCTGCAGTTTTGATGGTATGAGCTTTGAAGGTACAATAAATCTGGTGAGATGGTCAATATTTACCACACTTTTCCTTTTTCCGTCATTATGTTGAATAGACACTTTTGCCATCCACAGCTGTGAAAGGAACTAATTCATTGAGACACACATTCATTTTCATTCAAAACACATGATTTAAGGGGATATTGACTTGAGTTAATTACCCGTAATGGTGAATGGTCCCAAGAGATCGCTCTCCAGTTGACCTACTTTCCTTTGTAGAGGCTTACTATTTTTTTGGAGAACAAGGTCCCCAACTTCTAGATTTTCTTCAACTCCTGTATTCATCCGTTTGTTGATGGATTTTCTGCATCGTAAATGTCCTTTTTGCTTTTTCAGCCCCTCATGCAGGTCCTCTTTAATAATGAGTGATGATATTCTCCTTAATCACCTGAAAGGAAAGGAAATACACACACTAACAGTACATTTTATACAGTGGATATGCACGGTGTATTTTTATATACTGACCTCATATTTCTCAGGTATTTCTGATGGGTATCTAGCCTCATGCCCAAACATCAAATAGTAAGGGCTGTGGTTTGATGTTAACAGTTTTTTTGTTCATAAAGTAAACATTTTGGTCTGCAATGCCCCATGTGTCTAGATGTTCACTTACCATTTTGTTGATCTGAAAGACATTCACGAATCATCACAAAACTGAATATACTGTGTATGTCTTGATTAAACTTGCCTTTGAATGGTTCCATTAAGATTTTCTACCAGTCCATTGGTGTGTGCTTATAGTGGGTGGGGAAATACTGTGTCCTGGTGTTGTTGTTGGCGTCCTCAAACTGGGACACGGCCAATCTCTGAAACATTACATAAAATCTGTCTTGAAAAAAAACCCAATCCATCCAAAAGTCAATAATAATTCAAGTAACAAGCTAACATGGTTAAACTACATGGACTACACCAGAAGAAGGAAGGATGTACTACTGCAAGGTTCTCCACTCCACATGTTTATGTACTTGTTTTTCAGTAAACTGATGCAAATGTTTATTTTGCCAAATTCATCTGACAATTTAACAGGACAAGCTTGTGGATGCTGAAAGCTCAGAGCTCATCCCCTCTGTGAGCAGCAGGAGGTCAAAAGATGGAGATATACGTTTTTTTGCAGGGTCCCTTCAAATGCCTTCTTGTACAACTATAGCAAATAAACTTCTGTTACGTCAGATCTAATATTTATATCTTTGTGCCAGACAAATGAGGAGTGCTGCAGCTTCAGAATCACACATGAAGACAAAAAGTCGAGTCACACTTCCCCAAACTTGGGGAGAAGCAAATTGCAGCCAGAATCGGCCAAATCCTCCTGTAGTGTGTGGCGGCTTTTACAGTCTCGTGCCAAATCGTCCAAGCACATGAACTTTATCAAAGAAAAAGAACAAACTCCTTCCATCGCCAGTGTGTTTCAGCCTGCTGAAGCGGCAGCAGATAACGTTAAGCAGCCAGCTGTTAGTGCTGCAGCTCCTCAAGCTACGACTGCAACTGAAGTGAATCTGTGCACAGCTTTTGGGTCCACAACAACCATGACAACACTGCCAGAAGTGCAGAGCTAAGGAGTTGACTGCGTTTCTGATTGTAATTTTACTTATTGTTTAGTTCAAGTGTTGAGTTGATTTTCATTGTTAATTATTCAAGAGTCTGTCTACTCCCCATATTCACTGCATGGAATACGTATGTATTTAACATTTAACAACCAACAGTGTTAGTCAAACTTTTTTGTGGTCTGCTGAACTTTCTTTGATTTTTCACACCTCTGTTGGGCTGGTTGTCTGTGGTCTGTGTCTGTGCTGTTGTAGCGTGAGCACTCTCTACTCTACTGCAGTTTTTCTTTGCCAGTAGGTCTATGAAATAGGTCATGAAATAAGTATTAAGTTTTTATATAAATGGTCTTTAAAAGGTCTTAAAAAGACTTGAATTTCTCTTGAAGAAACCTGTAGGAACAAGACCCCAAAATATTTGAACTGGATGGAGTGTGAGATTGACAGGCAGAGCAGCGTCGGCAGTGATGCCGTCGCTGTATTGGACCATTGTGGTGAACCGGGAGGAGCTCGGAGTAGAGTGGCTGTTCCTCCAGCTGAGGTGGCTCGGGCATTTGTTCCGGATGCCTGCTGGGCATCTCCCTCGGGAGGTGTTCAGGGCATGTCCCACCGGGAGGAGGTCCCGGAAAGACCCTCCCGTTGGAGGGACTATGTCTCTGGGCTGTGGGAACACCTTGGGGTCCCCCCGAAGGAGCTGGACGAAGTGTCTGGGATGAAGGCAGTCTAGGAGTCCCTGCTGCCCCCACGACCCGGCCCGGACAAGCGGAAGAAAACTGACGGAAACATGTAGAAATGCTGAATACCACAGAAGTGTAATAACCCCTCTTGCTTTTTGGACATTCCAAACAAAACACTTCACATCTCCATGGAGACCAGAGACCAAAAATGTACTTTTAAAAGGTCATGTAATACAGAAAATGGACTCTTGTGAGCTTTTACACATGTTATAATATTGTTACCTCATGAAAAACAGAACTGGAGTTGTTTTTTGTTTCAATCACATATGTTTGACTAACCCTTTATTATTAGTCTGTTTACATCTCCCAAGCTCAGTGCTCATGCTCTGTTCCAACTTGTGATGTCATGAAGCGGTAGTTTTCAAGTTAACACCTTTTACCTTTAGTTCAGTAGAGATTTCTAATTCTAGGTATGAAATTATCCAGGTAAATCTAGTGAAGGTGCATGGACTTTAAAAACACAATGGAGGAAACAACACTATAACATAGATCAGAAAACAGTGTAATATGGGACCTTTAGATAAGACTTTGATATATGGGTATCAACAACAACTATAGATTCATTTTATGCTTTTTGTATGTAAGAACTACAAACTCTTGTGACCATGACAGCGCTTCCTTTCAAAAACAAATGTTAGAGAAAAAAAAAGTCCGGAATAGCTAACCTCGTGCTTCTTTCTAATCCGATTTCCCAAAAACATTACGATGCATCAAATCCATCTCTGAAATGAACACAAATATAATATGATTTTCATTGGTGAGACTTTTTCTTGTCCTCACAGAAACCTCATAAAACTGTCACAATGGAGGGCTATTATTTTAGTTTCATTTTTATTTTTCTCTTAACATCTGTTGCTTGAGATAGAAGTCAATCCATTGCACGAGTGTGAAAAGAGACATTAAAAAAACTTCTTTCTTTTTTTCTTTTTTGTTAACTTTAGATGGCTCAAACGGTAGAGAACAGGAGTTTATTGATACTTTGCAGCTGATAACGTCAACATTCCCTGGGGGTGTGACGCTAACTGTAAGCACTGCTGTGTCTGAGGCTTTATTAGACTTTAATTTGAGCTTTATTTTAACACGCTGACTAGAAAGAGCTGATTTACTTGGAACTACAACAGATATTATACAGATGTACATTTTAATTACATATTTTAAAGTCAAGTCTATGTCCTTTTTTATTACAACCTTCTCTCTGTGTCCTTGGGTATTTCATGAAACTGTATGTGGTCAGAAGCAGAAGGCAGACTCAGAAAACCTCCATTTCACCAAAAAATTATTTTTTCAAGTTCATCGTGGCATTATGGCAAAAAAGGAAATAATACATATTTACAAAAATTAACTGCTCAAATCAAGCCAAAAGCAACGGAAATCAATGAAACTAAGAAAAACAAACAAACAAAAAACAAACACGTGTACTCCGACAACACTAAGGTGACCCTGCGTGCGATTATCATTCCAAATCAGTTTTCCGAGGAAGTTGCCTAGCGACGTGTGACACGCCTGTTTTCGTGGCACGACTCGGACCTCGGTGGCGGAAAAAGTCGACCGAGCAAGGATTCTGAGTCAGAATCCAAGATGGCTTCGCCCACTGTGACGTGTAAATGAAGTGTATTCATTGAGTGCGTATACATGCACATCAATAACCCGGTTATGATCGGGTTTTTTGAGTATCCCGGTTTCTTGATGGTGCTTGTATACGCAGTAACCCGGTTTACAGGTTTTTGTTGGGGAATTTTTACAGTTATTCATTGGTTTGAAGTTTACAGTAAATAATTGCTCTGCAGCTTACAGCAAAACCTTGTATACCACATTTACAAGTATTACCTGGCAATTTTGTTGTTCAGTAAATTACTGTAAATCATATTTACAAGTATTACCAATTGGCAAGTAATTCCCTGTAATTTAAAAAATACAGCTAATCAATGTATTGTCATAAGAATAAACAGACTCAGAGCTAAAATGAATTCAAACATTTATTTAAAAAAACAGTTAACACAAATACACATTCAAATATGTAAACAAAAGATGTAACAAAATATTTAACACATGTAACTGACAGTTGGACATGAGCTGATGTATAAAGTCCATAAAGAGCCTGAAGAGAAGAGACGTGAGGATCCTTCAGCTCTGTGTGAGCTGCACTCAAGTCCTTCAGGCTCCTTCTAGATCTGTGTCCTGTGTTCACCTCATGAAACATCTGCAATCAAAAAACACACAGGAATCAAAGGAGGTAACAGCACTCTGTATTAATTCTAATGTCATGCAGAAATGCTCACCTGTGAAGTGCAGTGGAGGCAGTGAAGAAGTGAGTTGAGCTCAGACACAGAGCTTGAATGTGACCTGATCTTTACTGATCAGTGCTCAGTATAAACCAGGAGACCTAAACACAAATGATCACATTTTATTATTAGAATACACCTTTAATATTTACACTGAGAGGAGTGACAGAAAACAACTGTGCTTAATGTTATTATAGTGAAAAACACACAGCTACAGAAGTGAGGTCCTCAGTCTCCAGTGTCCACCTGGTGTGGTGACACCTAAACAAATAAATACATATTTTTTATTAAACATGGTGTCCATTATTACACCTGCAATCACAGAACATTGTCTTCCATGTTTTTGACATGTTTGGCCAATTCTTTAATTTAATCACAAGCTTACCTTTCCTTTACTCCAGTGCACAGTGGACTTTTATATCCGTGTAGAAGAGCCAGCTCAGCTCATGGTGAGATAAGACCTGGACCTGGTCTTCTCTCTTCAGTCCACCACCTGGTGTAGTCCGACTGCACTGACAACTTCACCTGAACAAACACATTCACAAACATAGAATCATTGTATCAAACACAGAAGTGTAAAGCCTGAACTGGCAATATGCTTTTGTAGCTCACACTCACAGTAAACACACCTAAATATATTCAAAAAAATGTATAGACTGACATAGATTCCTTTGAAACACATCAGGTCTGCACTGCACTGCTCCTCCTGCTCCGGTGTCTCCGCGGCCCCGCCCCACACACACCTCTTTCCCTCCATGACACATGTTCTACCCGGGCTTGTACCAGGACCAATGCCCGTGTGTTGAAATTCCATGTTAGTAGCTTACATGGCGACCAAAACAAAAACGGTCACATGACTGCAGGTTCTCTATACATATCCGGTCATCGCGCAGTGCATACTGGGAAGGATTTTCCGAAAAAGTGAGCATCAAACCACCATGTTTGTTTTCCCAGAGGAATGCTGTTACGGCCCCAGGCCTTAGCTCTAATTTGTTTGTGTGATTTTTGCCGACTTCTCGTGATTCCTGCTGCAGGAGCCCTGGTCTGTGATTGGTGGGGCAAGTCTACGCCCACCTCACCTGCAGCCACCGCCCCCTATTTAAGGAGATTACCTGCACCTGTTCGGGGCTGCTGGCCTTGGTGACCAGTATGACATTTAGTGTTTGTTTGTGTGTTTAGTTTAGTTCTGTTTTGTGCCTTTTTTGATTTGGTCACTCGATTCTGTTTGTGGGCTTATGTGGTTTAATTTGGGGAACTTGTGTTTAGTTTCGTGTGTGTACCACTCGTTATTGTGTAAGCCTGTGTGACCCCTTTTGTGGCACAAAACCCGTAGTCTGTAGTTTTGTTTCTTAGTTAGGTTATTTTCTGGATATTTTAGTCTTTTGTTAATTTACCTTTTACCTTCCTGTTAATTAAATATTATTTAATTTATTCCATTTTACATCTTGGTTTTATTTTTTGTTACTTCCCTCACCCCAACGAGCTGGGTCGTAACAGATGCGTCTATTGACAAAGCCGATCTTTTCTCGTCTTTTGAACCATATCACTTTTGTTTCTGGTTCTGATATTGTCACATTTTAGTTTTGGGATTCGGACATCGTTAATTGTGTGGTTGTTGGATCCTAACAGCAGAAAACGGCACGAGAAATGTGTTTGCGAACTCTATAGATGCAAAAGGGAATCAGTTCTGTGTGTGACTGCAAACCTCTGTTCAAACTGTTTCCCTTCCCAACGGAACTGAAAAATAGTGAAAGGTGAAGGCGACAGGCAAGATTGATCCACGGGAAGAACCAAAAAGGAAATCTTTGACTGCCTAAATCATCCCGAGTTTGCAGCGAACATTTTGTACGTGGAACGCCATCAAAGCAAAATCCTGATCCCTCACTCAACCTTGGTTACGAATTTAAAAAGTCAACGCCAAAGCGAAAGGCACCAGCTGTTCACTGGGCGGCAGTAGCTCAGTTGGTAGAGCATTCGCCCACTGATGTGAAGATCAGTGGCCGCGCGCAGTGATACGAACAGAAAGAAAATAGTGCCAAGCGATAATGAGGTCTGACTTTTTAGGCGACGATGTTTTTTTGATGCAAACGTATCACTCTTTTGAACACAAATTGTTTTGAGAAGAAAAACGCTTTATTATACAGTCCCCAACCAACTTGCCGGACTACTTTCATCAGCACCGAAAACGGCCAGTATCTCGACTCACCGGACGCTGTCGGGGGTAAGTCAGTGTTTCTTATTTCTTATTTTATGTATTTGTAAAGGGACAGTACATATTAATGAACATTAAAAATAGGACGAGGAAAAGTACAGCAACAATCACACAAAAGTACACAACACCAGCACACTCACTATACACACAATTAGTTTCAAACAGTTCATTTGAAGTTCAAAGTCAGAAGTTTAAGAATTAAGTCAAGAGTTAAACCAACAACCCCTCAAAATAAAAGAAAATATAAATTGGTTAAACATGGAGACATATTTGACCATTGAATAACCACTGTTTTAAAGCTTTAGAAAATGCTGCCAGTGTTGAAAGTTCTCGTACATGAGCAGCGCTGTGTTCCATGTTTGAGCTGCTCGATAAGCAAAAGAGAGTTGTCCAAAAGTACTTTTCCTAAACAGCACAGAGCAGTCGCCTCTAGAGCTGCTCTTGTTGTGCGATTTGAATTTCTTTTCACAAACTCCTTTAGAGGAGGTGGAGCAAGATGATTAAAAACTTTGTAAACCAGAATTAAATCTGCATATTTGATTGTGTTGTCCCAATTTAGGAATTTGTATTTGTCAAGTATTCTGCAACAGTGATAATTTGTGGGCTTTTTGTCTAATACTTTAAGTGATTTTTTTATATATAGTGTGGGTTTTTTCGGAAGGTTCAATGCGTGTCCTAAAAAGAAGCACAGGAGATGGAGAATCCGAGAGAACAGGCCACTTTATTTCAGCATTTCCATTGAGAGAGATTCAAGTTGATTACCAAGTACAACTGCCACCCCGGAACGACGTCTCTGACCAACTCAAAATCAGGGGTAGCTTTATACTACATCTTGACAAAACATTAACTTGTTGATTTAGCATATACAGCAAGAAAATGAACAATACTGCTGACCCAGTGCACCTTGTGATGGGTGGGAACATGCCACGGGGTCCACATATGTCAGTTTTTCTGCTTCGTGGCACTCAAAGTCCAGAAAAACATGTTCTTTATGGCACTCAAAGTACAGAAAAAACATGTTATATAGACCTATAGATAGTCATACGTGTTTTCCACCCTGTTGTCATTCCAAAGTCCATAATATTAGGTGAATTAGCATGACCAACACATAATATTTCCCACAATAGTTTCAGCTAATTTAAGAGTAGTTTTGTTTGTCAGAGTCCAAGTAGTAATGCAATAATTTAGGTGTGGCAAAATCATTGAATTTAAATACATAAATGCCGAATTGGTCGTTTAGATTATTTCTTATAAGACGAAAATTTGATAAATGATATTTGATTTTATTCACTGTTCTTTTGATGTGATGGATGCAGGACACTGCTCACGGCGATGCCATACAGATTTATGTCAAAAATCCCAAACTATCCCTTTAAACCGGTCCTTGGCGCAAAAAAGGTCACAATAACACTTTCAAAATAAAAGATAACACGGTGATCTAAATACAGTATGTCATGTCTTAGCAGTGAACACGACATAGATATGTAATACCCTCTCTTTAGTATTACCGCTGCTTGGTAGTTTCCCAAAAAGAGTATTTCAGGTTTGCAATTATTACAAAATTCAGCAGCACGTGTCCTGACGAGGACCAGAGGGCGGGACCACATTACACCGGTTTTAAAATCACTGCATTGGCTCCTGTGTGTTTCAGGATCGATTTTAAAGTTCTTTTACTGGTTTTTAAATGTCTTAATGGTCTTGGGCCTTCTTATATTTCAGAACTGCTTTTACCTTACGAACCCTCGCGGACCCTGCGCTCCTCCGGCAGCAGGCTCCTGGTCATTCCCAAAGTCAGGACACACACTCACGGGGGGGCGTCTTTTCAGCACTATGGCCCTCGTCTATGGAACTGCAGCCGGAGGAGCTCAGGGCTGCAGAGAACGTTCATGTTTTTAAGAGCAGGCTCAAGACCCACCTTTTTAGCTTAGCTTTTGATTGAAATCTTATACTTTTACTTGTTTTTATTGTACACATTTTATTATATTTATTTATTTTAGGCATATTTTTTAGGATTTCCAGTGTTCTCCTCTGTAGGAGCCTCTGCATCGGGAGTGGAGGTCAGCTGTGGCTGCTGGGTCTGTCATGTGGGCTCCTGGTGGAGGGATGGTGCTTGGGCCTCAGGTGCCTGGGCTTCATCTCTCCCCTGGCTCCTGTGGTGGTTCCTGGTGGTGGTGGACGTCTCTCTGCTCCCGGTGCAGACGGCTCCTCTGATGGTGCTTTCTCAACTGGTTCGCCTATATTCAGCCTCACATTTTATTGTGTCCGGTTATGTATTTTAGCGTGTGAGTGTGAGTGTGAGTGTGTGTGTGTGCATGTTTGTGTGTATGTGAGTGTGTGTGTTTGGGTTGTTTGACCATGTGGGGTTGGGGGTGCGGGGGTTGGGTTGGTGGAAATGCGGGACTGTTTTTAATCACTGTAAAGCACTTTGTGTTGCATTTTGTATGAAAAGTGCTTTATAAATAAAGTTTGATTTGATTTGATTTAGTTGTATTTTTGGCGTAGAGTCCACTATAGCGTTTTAACCCTCTTTCCAGTGCCCTCCATGGAAGATTCTTCTCAACACAAGGACAAAACTGCAGCACTGTCATAAGTTATATACACGTCTTTGAACTGGCCTTCACCGTACACAACTTTAAAATCTTTAGCTTTTCTTGCCTCTTTCTCTCATAAAGGACATCGGGTTGAAATCACCTTGACATACTTTCTACTTTGAAGCAAGTCTGATAAAACGGTGTGTAGGGAAAAAAAAAGTACCAGCCTATATGGTTTTGCGAGTTGAAACTGTATGTTTAAATTCACTTTGCAGAGGAGGAGCAGGAAGTGCGTGTCTGAGTGCTGATAAAATATGTATGGGTTTTATCTGGTCGCCCTTGGGTAAGGAAATATATAGGAATAATAATGGAGGAGACTGCGACGTACGAGTGCTGGAGGGTTAATGTATACGCAGATGTAGAAATGTACGAGCATAGAAGAAAAAAGTTTGAGAGATCTTCTTCTCTAAAACTGAGCTCAAGTTTAAATAATAATAGCAGACCGTAAGAACCGTTTGGAGGTGATGCAAGAAAGAACCGGGCATTCAAACTAAAACTACTATCACTTACACACTATTGCATACTGTTTTCGTGTTCTTTGGCAAAACACTTCACAAACTCTGCCAGTACGAATTAATGCTATAAATGTGCATTAAATATGTGGTCCAATTATGCAACTTTTCAGAGCTTTTGACCATGTAAGTTATTTCCTCTCACCATCTACTCGCCCAAAGTTGTATTTGGAGAGATTCTTGCGCATTTGAACAACCTTTAATCGTGTACTTACTATTATTATTTCGGATATATGTAGGATTCAACTAACTTCATTCACTTGACAGTAGGCGGGTACTTTTTTTTATTTAACCAGTTGCTGCTATTTGGTCGTGATAGACTCATTACGGATCCTTTTATTGCTGCTTCAGTGACTGTTGTTCATTGTTTCAAATCTGGGTAAATAAGTCAATAAAGTTAAAATACACCATTATTTTGCGATTTACGAATAATGTCTATTGACTTGGGTCGCGAAGGTTTGTGACTTTTTAAAATATGGATCCCCAGAAAAAAAGAGTTAGGGTTAGATAGGCTGCGTTCAGACTGCAGCCTGAAGTGACCCAAATCCAATTTTTTGGCTTCTGTGTGACCTGTATCCGATCTTTTAATGACAGTCTGAATGACACAGATCAGATTTTTTCAAATGTGACCCAGGACACTTGGATATGTGGTCCTGAAACCGATACATATCTGATCTTTTGACATGCGACTTCAGTGTGAACAGCTAAAGCGCATTCATCTGACCTACACGTTATCAACAAGACTCAAACGTCACTATTCTGCGCTGAAGTAGGCGAAAATTGTTAATGAACTCCGTGTCACTGAAGTGAAGCACATCACCACTCACCACTCTTGGCTACGTCTCCACATCCACACGTTCCTTTCAACGGACGTCGCTGCCGCTGCCCCACAAAACACCACGACCTAAAACCTTGTCCTTCTCCTTCTCAATCTCCTCTTTAAAACAAGTAAGTTGTTCATGTTCTGGCTCCGGTACGAGAGGAACTTTAAAATCTCCAGGTGCTCAATGCTCGCGTCCATGTTTGGACAACTTCTGTAAACACAGAGCACGCTCGCTGCGGTTGACGTCATCGTGTCTTCAGTGCACATGCGGGACACTTTCGGGCCGTTTAACATTCACACAGGGGATCACATACAAGTCGCATTTAATTGGAAATGTGAACGACCTCGCAAAAACATTCGGATTTCACAAAAAAATCGGAATTGAGCGTTAAGTCCTGCTGTCTGAACGTAGCCTTAGTTGTGAAAGTTGCAGGTGCAAGTAAGATAAATGACTATACAATACAAAATTATCTAACTTAAATACAATTTACTTGTGAAGTTGATGGTTAACAAATGTATTCTAACATATATTGGAACAAAATGTGGTATATGAACATATTGAAATGAGTGCCCTTGATGTGACTAAGTAATGTGTGCTCCTTTTTTTTTTTTTTTTCTGTACTTTTCCCATCGATTACAGAAGGCCTATTGTGCTTGTGTCTGTTTATAGTTCTTATCTATGACCTGTGGATCATTATGTTATCATCTGCATATTTTAAATCACAATATTCATAAAATATGTAATGCGCCAAATCCCGTAGGAAGAAGGGCAATAGCGTTTTTCCCCTTGATAAAATTCAGAAACATCTCAGAAATCGTTGCCAACACAGAATGTCTGTCTTGGTCTACATCCATCTCGACTGATTTGTTTACTGTTGTGCTGTACCACAAAAGGTGACCCAGACAGCTTGAGTTTGACGTCTTGGCTTCACAGGTCTTCGCTGATTGGCCGGTGCGTAGTCTACAATTCCTCGCGATTCCTGACCTAGTCGCTAGAGAGAAATGAAATTGAGTGAAGGCACTAGGTGGTGCCGGCCTGGCTAGGATTCCACAGTGTTGCGTAGTCATTTAGGTTCAAATGAAAAAAAAAAAAATTAAAATCTACTCACTAGTGTGGTCTGCAGCTATCCATCGGAGCTGCCAACTTGTGTAAACTATGAATATTGTGATTTAAAATGTGCAAATGAGAACATAATGATCCGCAGGTCATAGATGAGAATTATAAACAGACACAAGCACAACAGGCCTTCTGTAATCGATGGGAAAAGTACCAAAAAAAAGAAAAGAAAAAAAAAAAAGGAGCAGACATTACAGTACCACTTAGTCATGTCAAGGACAGTCATTTTAGTATGTTCAGATTTTAAAACACTCCAACTTTTCCAGTTATTTATTGCAGTTCAAGTCGTGCAAGTCCAATGAAGAGCTTGAAATGGTACAAAGGTAAAAACTGAACAGTCAGAGGTTAAAAAAAAAAAAAAAAAAAGATAAAAGAACGAAACACAAGTCCAAGCTCTGCCAAAATTACCTCAGGAGAAAAGAACAAGATGGTAAAGCTTGAAAACATGGAGTGTCCAGCAGCACAGTGTCCAGACTTAAACCCCATGGAGCTGGTTTGGGATGAACTGGACAGAAGAGTGAAGCGACCTACAAGTGCCACACATTTATGGAAACTTCTGCAACAGACTTGGGAAGAACTTTCTGAAGAATATTTGATTTCTATTGTAAAAAAACAACAACTGTTCTATCTGCCAAAGGTGGACACTTTGATGAATCAAAAGTTTAGAATATGTTTCGGTCAACAGTAAATAGTAAAAAACTGGAAAAAGTGTGGTGTTGTAAAACTTTTGACCAGTAGTGTATGTTAGAATACATTTGTTCAAGATCAGCCTCACAAGTAAATTGTTATTAAGTTCAATTACAACACAATAAAACTTTCTTTTTCTTTCTGCACCCTTCACAACTGTCACACCTGACCCTGAGTTACCAGTGTCTGTAAAACATTAAAGGACACATACACATTTTTGTTTCATTCTAAATATATGGACAGAAATTCCTCATGTGAAAACTCAGTACCTCCAGAATTTCCTCACTAGGCGTTTTCAGGCTGACAGAGAACATCTGTTTTTGTATGGCCTTGTTTTTATTTGGTGGCAAGTCTGGTTCCCAGTAGAAGTGCTGCAGGAACCGGCACCGTTCTGACCTGCCTGAAAACAGCTACTGAGCTGCAAAGGCTGCACTAGCACTGACTCATGACTGGCTGTAGGTGCTGGGGTTTAGGGAGTGACCATTCAGATCAGAGAGAAGCATTTTAAGTTTAAACCAACTGGATTTCAGCTTTGAAACTGGCAACACAAATGAGAGAATCGTATGAGGCTCATTCTGCTCTCTGACTGGATAATCGTCTTGTGAACCAAAACTCAAATGTTTTTGTACATTTCTTATGCATTTAAAGGTGCACTGTGTAACTTTTGTGGTTGATTATCCGTCACCTATTTATTTCTATGGATTCTATATCATTGCTTCTCTTGGAATGTTCCCTAGTATGACTTTAAACAGCTCTTCCTTACATTTATCCAATTACAAGTGGATTTATAGCTTAGAAATACCTAGAAAAACAACCATTTTGTCTGTGAGTGGGGTCGCCTCTCCACAGATCTGACCTGTAACTTGGTCTGGTTTGGCCTCCATGATGATGGAAAGGTTTAATGCCATACTGTGAAACATTCCAGACAAAGCAATAACATCTCCATGAAGAAAAGCATTTGACGGACCCTTCACCAGCAAAGTTACGTAATGCACCTTTAGGCAATACATATATAAATAATAAAATGAAAATACTATAGAATGCTCCTTTACATTCTCCAAGCAGTAATTAGCTGTCATCTTTTGAAACGAGACGAGCCTGTCGGTTTAATTCAACTTTTTAATGACAAATCATATCATTTTTTGGACTCAATATTCTGAAACCGAAAGCTATCAGTCAGTTCAGTCAGTGCTGTTCTGGTAAAGTCCAATTCTGCACTGAAAACTCATTTGAAACTTGATTCGAAAAGTTGAAAATGAGCCGGACTAAAGCGCGACTTTGCGGGAACAGATACGGTAAAGGTCACGAGGGAGGGAGGGAGCACGGCTGCATTTTGATGTGGGTTTTAAATACAGGACAGGCACATACACACACTTAGGTTTCAGTATACCTACACACTCTCACTCATGCTGTAGAACACACACAGCTTGATCCGAGGCAGCCCGTAGATCCTCATTAGTGAAATCGTGGAGATGTCGCGGTGTGGGCGTTCCTCTCTCGGATCAGATGTAAACACACATTTTTATTTATCTTTTAGTTTCAAAGTTTTGAGCAAGTTCTTGAAACCAGAATCTTTAACGCGATCAAGTCTGGATGCATCATAAAGTGGAACTAAAACGCATTTTGTTGCGCAATATTTGGCGCCTTTCTATGATATTCTGTAGCATCCTAATTAGGCAATGACTTTATAAACACTTTTCGCACACGCCGTTTTTGGTCATGTTAACAACAACTAGCATGCTAACAGCTCAACACTGTTTCTTCTTGGTTTAGAAATTATTACAAATATGCAGACAGTACATGACACGGCAGCACTACTTTTACAAGATGCACTGTGTAACTTTTTGGTTTGGGGTCCATCACCTGCTTGTTTCTATGGAGATGTCATTGCTCTGCCTGGAATGTTCCGCAGTGTGACTTTAAACAGCTCTACCTTACATTTATTCAATTACAAGTGGTTTTATCATTCAAAAATACCTAGAAAAACAAGCGTTCTGACTGTGAGCGGGTCGCCTCTCCACAGATCTGACCTGTAACTTGGTCTGGTTTGGTCTCCATGAAGATAGAAGGGTTTAATGCCATACTGTGGAACATTCCAGACAAAGCAATAACATCTCTATGGAGAAATTGTATGGACCCTCTACCAGAAAAGTCACACAATGCACTTTTAAATGAAAAAAAAAATATATATGTGTGTGTGTGTGTGTGTGCGCGCGTACAATCTCTATATTTTTTGTCATTTATCTTTGAACTAACAACCTTCATTAGCAGTTTTAATTTAATTTTCATAGTAATCATAAAAGTAACAGTAATCAAATAATTTATGTCCTACAAAGGAAAAACACGATAACATCATGTTTGGCCAAAAATGAGTTTATCATTTTGTTTGTATTTGAGAGCTGCTTTATCATGTGAATAAATATTGTGAAAAATATTGTGCTCAAAATTGACCTTTGACCCTTATTTCTCAGTTCCTGTTCTCTGTCTTTGTATCATTAGTCAAAAATAAAAGATGTGCAAAAGCAAAAGGCAGAAACAGTGTATGTTTTGTTTGTGATTTAGTTCATAAATATATTTTATTTTAAAATCCAACCTCTTGACTCTTTCTTTTTGGTGCAGCCTTGGCACAGGGTCTTATCTTTAATGTGAAAGTATTTGGTGTATTTATTCATATTGTACACACTATACTGCAAAGTCACTTGTGTCAAACTGTTTCACTGTGTCAGTGTCGCCGCACGATCCTGATCAACACGAAACAGGAAATCTAAAGCTCTTCTGTATCATTTCAAACAAACACCATGATGACAGTTTCTGCCTTTTGTCTTTGCACGACTCCTTATTTTTGTCACACAGTACAGGAGTACAGGAACTGACAAATAAGGGTGAAAGATTGATTTTGAGATCAATATTTTTCACATACAAATATTTCTTCATTATAACAATTAGATGTCAAATTTTGGGAGCCCTAACTATTATACTTTTGTCTGGACAAAACAGAAACTTTGAAATAATTTTTCTCAGTTTCACTCTGAGTTAAGCTCTTTTGTTTTTGTAGGTTAGATTTGTTTTCTAAGTCTATTATTTTCTGCAAACAAACATAATTATTCTTTTAACCCCACTCAGAAAGGTTGGTTTTACGATTCCAGCTCCCGCACATGAATGCTGTCATTGTGTCCTTGCGTATGAATGGGTAAGTGGTTCCTTGATGTAAAGCGCTTGAAGGTGGAAAATACTAAAAAAAAACATGACCAAAATGTGACAAAAACTTAGGACCAGGAACAAAATGGTCAGCCGTACAAACATGATCAAAACGAGACCAGCGCGTAGCTCAGCAGATCGATAGGCCACACCTCCCTGACCCTACACTCATCCACACAGCAGTAATTATTAGCATTGGTGACTCGCTGCAGGACACATCAAAATGGATGTGAGCTAATGTGCCGTTCAAATCTGGGTTTAATGATGATTGCTGCAAAAGCGCGCCGTAAAAAGCAAAGAGCATGCTGGGATGTTATGGCCGACACTGATGATATTGACCTTTCAGCTCGACCTTCTGTCACGGATGAACCTATGGGGGTAATTGGTTTTGCATGGGGACCGGCGATGAGATGAGATGGGGCCGACGGTGAGTACTTTAGAGCTACACGCCTGAATTATTGAACAAGATATTAGAATGTTTTATAATGTGGAGCTATTGATTTTCTGTAGTTGTAATGTGAAACTAGAATTTGAGCTATAGTGATGATGGCTGCGCTGGTGACTGCTGTTGTGCAGAAAACTTGGAGATATTTTTGACAATTGGAATGGATGATATCTAAAAAATGGTTGATTTTGGAATATTTCCTAATGAAACTTGAGCATCTACCATTAGGTTCCGGAAGTTATCGAAGTAATGAAAAGTCAGCACCTCTGGCGACCTCCGGAAGTAAACGGAACGTAGCTGTTGTCAGACTCGGCATCAGTTCCAGTTAGAATTATTATGGACTTTCTAAATCCTGACAGGATTCGATTGTCATTGAAGTCCAGGCTTTGTCGATCCATCTGTGTAGTTGTGTTCTCCATCCCCACTTTCCACCAGTGCCTCGTGTTTCTTGAAGTTTTTTGCTCAATCCAAACTTTCTTTCTGCTGCTCGATTACCGTTTTCGGCTGAATATTTTATTTGTAATCTACAAAATATTAGTTTCTTTTTGGGGGCATTTGTGTTCAGTCTTCTCAGTCGTCTTTATAAGTTTGTTTAAATTAAAATTGTTCAGTGTTAGAGAAGTGATGGTGTAATTGACTGACATGATACAGACAGGACAGAGGCTCTTAAGCCTAGAGCCTCTTGTAGCTTTCAGTATGAAAATTTTAATATATAAGTCACAGGGCCAACCAAACCAGGAAAAAAGTGCGACTTACAGTCTGAAAAATGGTTGCAGATCATGCTATCAAGCAGCAGATTTTTATTTTTTTTTCCATTTCTACTGTGGGGAAGCTGGCCAAAAATGGTCAAAGTAGGAGGTAGATGACACACACAAAAAAAGATGTCTTTACACAGACAAAATTTATTTTAAAAAACAGACTTCTGGGTTTAACCAACAAAAGTACAAATAGACAAAAAATAAGTAACTCAAAGCAAAACACCAAATACCTGCACAGAAGTCTCCCTAATTGGTGACACCTGCTTTGCTTTATAGTCCACCCACAGGAAGTACCTCCCCCCAGGTGAGTATCCAGGTAATTCCCCAAAGCAAGTCCCCTTTCAAAATAAATCATGTTAAACATAAACTAATGTGAATTTAAAATCAGACAAAGGTCCCACTTTGTCACATGTACCAAAATGTACCAAAGACAACGCTTTTGAATCCTACGTGTATCACCAAAAGACATTTTTAAGAAAATGAATCAGTAATGGCATCTTGGAAAAACGTGATTAAAGACTGCACAAATATGTACTCAAATCACTGCAAATACTTCTGACCCTTTGTGATGGGTAAGTGAGAGGAAACAACTATAACTTGGTTAAAAGTTTTGAAATGGTCATGAGCTCTGGGTAGTGACCGAAAGGACGAGATCGCGGATACAAACGCTCGAAATGAGTTTCCTCCGCAGGGTGGCTGGGCGCTCCCTTAGAGATAGGATGAGGAGCTCAGTCACACGGGAGGAGCTCGGAGTAGAGCCGCTGCTCCTCCACGTCGAGAGGAGCCAGTTGAGGTGGCTCGGGCATCTGTTCCGGATGCCTCCTGGGCGTCTCCCTCGGGAGGTGTTCCGGGCATGTCCCACTGGGAGGAGGCCCCGGGGAAGACCCAGGACACGCTGGAGGGACTATGTCTCTCGGCTGGCCTGGGAACGCCTCGGGGTCCCCCCGGAGGAGCTGGAGGACGTGTCTAAAGCCCTCACCTTTACCTACTTTTACAGATGACTCGGGCCTATTTTAACTCACTCACTATTGGCTCTAGGGGGATAATGTTGATGCAAATTCATTAGAAAGTAAGTCGTGATGAACAGTCTAATCAAACGTTAGAGTAATTATGTTTGTGCTAATCACGGGTTTGAATATCACACCGTTAACTGAGACCAACTCAAATATTTCTGCTTATTTTTCTCATTTTGCCGCCAATTGAAATCCACATGTTAATTATTCCCACTTCTAGGTCTTAATTAGCATTCATTAGCACCACTCCACATTTAAGGATCTGCGTGAACGGTCCCCGGTGGTGCTGAACCTGTTATAATCGCGCACACTTTCTTTGTTTAAAAGTGACACGCGCACTCATCCGCCTCTGAAGAACAATTAAGAGCAGCCATTTTGACAGGGGTGTATGCAGTGTTTTTTTTTTTAAGCTGTGAGGCGGTTGTCAAACTGAAATAAGACGTGTCGTATAATGAAATAAATAAAATGGAGACACAAGCTGAGAGGAGTATTGTATTTTTCTTTATGCGTGTTGACCTTTTGACCCTTTAAGCAATTATCGCATTTTACGGCTTGTTTTAACAGCTAATATTTTACCCTGTATTGATACTTTGCAGATGACATCATCGATATTCAGTGGGGGTGTGAGACTCTCTGTAGGCTCTGCTCTGTCTGAAGCTCTGTTACTTTAATCTGAGCTTTGTTTTAACACAATCTGACCAGAACGAACTGACTTAGGTCCCATTTTCACATACACAGATATTTTTAAAAACTGAGACATTTTCCTTCGTTTGTTCCCATCTTTTACACGCAAATGGAAAATTTACCCCTGAAAACAAATCTTTTTAAAAACTGTGGCTAGAGTGGAGATTGTGGAAAACTACGGTTTCATGTTTGAGTTGTAGGAGCTAATGTGCCAAAAGTGAACACTTTTCATGTGTTTGCATTTGCACACACAGCTAATATCCATGACCAGAGACCAGTGAGGTCAGACATTTTACCACTTCTTTAACAGATCTGTGGATCTGTGGATCAGTAATGCAAGTTTTTCAAGGTATTTGTGAGTAATACTTACAACTGTAATGAAATAAATGCTACAGGTTTGAATCTAATCCAGGTGCCGCCCAGAGACTTGGTGTAGTTATGATGGAGGTCGATGGAGTATTTAAATGGGAAAAACTATGCTGTGTGCACGATGTTATTTTGGAAAACGCAGGGAAATATTTGTTTCTCATCAGACCATAAACGTAGCCTTAATTGAAACTATAGATGAGCGGTTCATTAAAAACATGACCATATATACTTGTGTGGCAAGACCGGCTTTGAGGGTCTAGGCTGCAGGTGCTGGTGGACTATTTAAGCGCTCCCTTCTCCGTCGTTCCCCTTTTGGCTCACACGCTCTTCCGGGCCTCTCCTGGTGGCCGCTCTGTCTTTCAGCTCAGGTAACTTCCATTCGTAAGCTCCCATGCACGTTATATCCAAATTTACTATCACGTCGCCTTTTAGTGCCGCTGCTCTGCACCGCATCAGTCCCTCGCTCCTCCGACTCACAGAGCACCTAGTTTCATCTCTGCTGACAAGGTAATACACGCCCAATACTCCTCCACTCATTCATCCACGCCCAAATTCTTACCGGTGTGTCTCCTTAGTTCCACGAGCCGAGTGAGTCCCTCGCCCTATTGCGCTTGGCTGTGCGCTGCCGTGTCCCTTAAATCGCGGCGGCAGGTAACCAAAACTCTACTACCACGTGCTTCCTGTGCCAGCCAACCTGTGCCGGTCCACGTTGTTTGGACCACGTCTGGACGCAGTAGTTCTGTGTAAAGTTGCTTTTGATTCAGCCTGGGATTGCGCACTGTCTCTTCCAACCGCGTTATGTTATTTAGCCCAGAATCTTGTACTGCAGGCTCAGAATTTTAATCCCAGCAATTAATTTTCTAGGTGTCAGGGGGGCCTGCAGCAGCGTGAGCACACCACCTCTGCTGTTTTGTCTTTGTTTTGTTTCACTGCTGTTTTGTTTTACCTTTGTTTTACTTTTGCTTTTCTTTTGTTTTAGTTTAATTAGTTTTGTTTCAGTTTAGTTTTGTTTCTGGTTTTGGGGTTTAGCTCTTTGTTTTCAACATTTTGTACCTCTTCCTCCCACTGTCGGGTTTTACTGTTTTGCCTATTTTTATGGATGTAGCTACTTTTAACAACTTAAATCTGTGTTTTAAAGTGGAGAAAATAAAGACTGTGTAAATGATGGAACCTGAGTCTCTCCCTCACTGATATGCTCACCTGTGTGCCTTACACTTAGACTTTATTTCCCCAAACTAGATTTGGGGTGGCGCTGTTGCAACAATTTATTATAAAATTTAACATTCCCATGTGTTAACCCCTCGTTTCGCCACACTTGTATTATGTTTTTTCGTGAGTTTTATCACAATCTTCAAACATTTTTTGGCAGTGTTTGCTAATATGTGCCACTGTCAAGCCCTGGGTTCTAAACATGACTGTCCATTCAGAACAATGGGCTGAGCTCAATGTCTCAAGATTAGACTAGCCTGGCGAGTCACTTCCTGTAGCTCCCTGTCCATTGAACATGCAACGTGCAAGGAGTGCGTGCATGACCACTTTGACCAATGAGAGCAAGAGGAGCTAGAGTGAAGTTCAAGCTAATAATCAAAAAGCAGTTTTTAAGACATCTGAAGGATTTTGATCTGAGAAAAAGTTTATAATCTAAGAATAAGTAAAAAACAACTAAAAATGCCACATAATCCGACCTTTTTGAAAACTGTAGGTCCTTGTCCGCCGAACACGAGCAGTTTGCACTCTGGAGGGAGTGGCCACTACGCCAACTCAATAGGAGAGTTTCATTGTTGACAAAAGCGCGCGTTGCATGCTGGGAATTATTTTGGTCGGCGGCAAGAAAGACTAATTCAACATGACGGACGGAGCGAGAAAGCACGTAAAGGGTATTGATCCCGGTTATTTATCCACTCTAACGGCAGAGGACCCAAGACCATTTGACCAGAAATTGGTCATAAGCATCGACGGACGACAAATCACCCTTTTCAACCTCTACAAAAGGTGGACAAAACCAAATTTCTGGTCAGAATCACCAACTACCTGGACAAATATTCACTTCGGCGATATCCACAATGACTTGGTGGAAACTCCTGGGCCATTCACAGCAGAAAAGATGAAAACCTCCAAGAGTCTCGATGTGTTGTTGAACTTGTTGGAGTCCACGGTTTGTTAGGATCTTCTACGTTTGCTCTGCAAATGTTTGAAAGTCATTTAATTCACCGTTAGCGGTTCTTTTCACTTGGAATACGAAAAAGACATTTTCCTTCTTCCGTGCTTCTATTTGTGCATCCGATAATGCAGCAGGAATTTACCATTATCGGGGATAAATACGCGAGGTTACGCACTGTGTTTGACGCTATCGTGTTTCTTGCCTCCGACCAAAATATTTCCCAGCATGCAACGCGGGCTTTTAATAACAATGACGTCAGCTGAAACCCGCCTATAACATTCCACCCATACACATATATGTAGAACACTCCCAGCATGATGTCAATGCAACTATAATAATGAATAGGCTCATCCTGGTGAAGAATTGATTTAAGCCTGGAATACGTAGACATACTTTAGTCTGTGTTTTCCCTCCTCAGTCTAATGTTGTCATAATATTGCAGACATGTTTGGTTCTTAGACTAGGGGCTACAGTCAGTTTATTCCTTATCTCATCTAATGATGTTGATCAATATGTGTTCACTTGACAAACCCTCGCTGTGCACTGTGGTGGCTCAGTGAATAGAACACACACCCACCAACCAGAAGATCTCTCCTGTCAATCCACCACAGGTCATAATAATCATCATTTTGTCTATTACTGGTTCAATGCACGAAGTGAATGGTGCATCAAAAACATCAGATCAATAACATCTCATCCATCCCACACCTGCAGTGTTGGGAAGGTGACTTTTAAAATGTATTCCCCTACAGATTACAGACCCCAAAATGTAGTTTGTAACGTAATCCATTAAATTACTTAAAGTGAGTAACGTAATCTGAATACTTTGGATTATTTGATTTTCTGTAGAGATGAAAAAATGAGGATATCTTCACATGAGATGTTTTGTTTGCTAAAAGGCCCAGACTTTCCTTAAGCATATTAATAATATTATTGATAGAAAAGGAGGAGACATGGTCTGCATGGTTTCGTCCTGTTAAATCCTGTTTTAGTCCTGGTTTAGATCTAGTTTAGACCTGGTTTTGACCTAGTTTAGACCTGGTTTTAGTTTAGACCTGGTTTAGATCTAGTTTAGACCTGGTTTTAGTCCTGGTTTAGATCTAGTTTAGACCTGGTTTAGCCTGTTTAGATCTAGTTTAGAGTTTACCTGGTTTGGACCTGGTTTAGTCCTGGTTAGTCCTGGTTTTAGTTTAGATCTAGTTTAGACCTGGTTTTAGTCCTGGTTTAGTCCTGGTTTAGCTGTTTATACCTGGTTTAGAGCTAGTTTAGACCTGGTTTTAGTCCTGGTTTAGATCTAGTTTAGACCTGGTTTTAGTCCTGGTTTGGACCTGGTTTTAGTCCTGGTTTAGTCCTGGTTTAGACCTGGGTTCAGTCCTGGTTCAATCCTGAATTAGTCCTGGTTTAGACTTGGTAAAAAAAAAAAAAAAAAAAAAGGGATATAGCCCAAAATGTGAAAACAAGAAAATACTGCCCTGTAATCCCATTTATTTCACCAAAGTAACTGTAATCCAATTACCTGTCATGGAAACAGTAACTGTAACCAAATAGTTACTCATAATTTGTACTCTACATGTACCGGAGTTACGTAATCAATCTGTTACTCCCAACACTGCACACCTGTATCTATCTCAGTGTGTGGAAACGGCTATGGGACGAACAAGTGGGTGGAGACATTCAGTAAACTTTTCTCTTTGGTCTTTGCTGTGACTTTCATGGAGCTGAATTGTTCTAAAAATAGAAATAAAACCAGGAAACAGTGGCGAGCTCACAGTTTCCCTGCAGTGCCAGGTGGGACGACAGGCTTGAACTGGGTTATGCCGCTTTAAACACCTGCTGCTTTACTGCACCAGATGGCATTTAAAATGAAGGTTTACACATTTTCCTTATATTCATTACACAAACGTTGAGCCAAATTTAGGGCTGCAGTTCAGAAAATATTCAAATAGCTCTGTTTTTGCATGATCCAGCCAGCCAATTTGTTGTGTGTATTGTAATGTTATTTATCACCTGTACACACACACATTTATGAAGACCTGCCTCACTTATGGGAACAAAAATCAGATCTCCATGACATAAAATCCTTTGTTTTTGGATCAACAACATGATTAAAAGTCAAGTTATGGGTCAAAGGTTAGAGTCGGGGTTAAAGAGAAAGTTAGCAGTGTTTCCCACAACTTTATACTGAGATGATGGTGGCACAAGCGATCCATGTTTGATGTGACTTTTGGACTCTGTGTAACAGTATGTGACACAGTAAAAAAGTGTTTCAAAGATTTAAAATACTGTTAAAAACATGATTCATTCATATTATTCCGTTAAATTTAAAAGAGCATTCATTTGGTACATCTGCAGGTAAAAAAAAATAATAATAATAATTTAAAAAAAAAACTAAATATAGGGGTCCAGTCAAGTGGTAACAGAGGGAAACAGGGGCAGATTTTTTACATTCAAATAGCTCTTATTCAGAAACTAGAGGACTATTGAAATAAGTAAAGTATCAGAATGTAGGAAAGAGTTACACTCCAACAGGGTAAAGTTAAACCTGTGATATTCTTTCAAGTTGTTGACAAAAAAAAAAAAAAAACTCATGTCGGTAACGGAGGGAATGAAATATGCAGCACTTTTTGGGCAATAAATACAAACAGTGATAACTCTTGGTTCTCACTTACATATCCTTAACAAACTGGTTTGAATATTTGCTTCATATAGTTTTCTACCATATGGTACAAGATTAGGATGAAAAACCTCTTACTTTTTGAGTAATGAGATTTTTTTTTATTAAGAAAGGTCATGGTAACGGAGGGAAAAGTAACGGAGGGAAAATTGTGCAAACAAGTAGAAGGTGCATGATTTTGCATAATTTGTCAACTTTTTTCTTCCGAATACTTAAATACATTCAAAATAATAGGAAACTATTTCTATAAAATATGTCAGTCCTTCCAAGCAAATTTTTTATCATTTTAAATACTTTTTTTTTTTTTTGAAAAAAAATCATGTACCTTCATCAACATTAAGATCGAATAACACAAGATATGATGAAATACATCCGTTTATTTACATGATTTGCAGGTCTTTGAAATTTGGGAAATAATTTTTGTTCCATGTTTCATACATGGTCTGTTTAAAACGTATGTAACTTTAGAACCAAAAATGGTACAGAAAAAAAGGTAAACAGTTTCATAAACTAGAGTACATATGTATCTGTTGAATACATTTTTATATCAGATGCATTAACTTGAATTTTTGGCCTTGCTGTTTACTTCTGCTTGACCAGGCCCTGTACTGTTCTTGGGTCAGGGGTTACATACACTTTTTATCTGGTGCACGCTGTTGTCTGGTGCACTATCCGTCCTCCAAGTCTTCTGGAGTTCTTGAAGAGAGTTTTTTCAGCACTAGCTCAGCTCCACACACCAGGGTCACGTGACGTTCTTTTACTCATCACCTATGGTGTTCGTCTGCAGTCAAATGAAGCTCACGAGGCCAGCAGTTATGGGGTGAAATTATAGCTGAGTTCCATATCAAGAATAGGAATTTATTTACGGACAAAATAGTGAAATAAAAACATCAGGATCATGTAAAGTGGGATAGGATGGACATTTTAAGATGAAAACGAGGAGTCTGACAGCAGCAGTTACAGAGAGGGCTGACAGCTTTTCAGTGTAATGCTAATTTGAGTCAGTGGAGCCGTGAGCGTGCCTGTGCTCGCTTCCTATTTGGAACATCCTATTTGTTTATGTGCCACCATTAGCTACTGATGGATAGATTGGGCTTTCAGTGCTTGCTCTGGGTTACAGATTAGCCACACATACACACAAGAGGCAGGAGTCACGTTCCTTTACTTAGCTTTGCCAGGCGTTACATCAGTGCCACCATGTCTCCTGCGCGCCCGACTCTGGTCCGCTCTTGTCTCCCTGTGGACTCCTCTGGCACGTCAAAGCTGGTGACTGCAAATAAAGAAATTACTTCAAGCTACTCTGCAAAATTGTATTTTCAGAGCTTTTAGCCTTGTTATAGTTGTTTATTTTTCTCTTAAAGTTGTATCTGGAGTGATTTGTCTCTATGGAGATGTTGCTGCTTTGTCTGGAATGTTTCACAGTATGGTATTAAACCTTTTCTATCTTCATGGAGACAAACCAGACCAAGTTAGACATCAGATCTGTGGAGAGGCGACCCTGCTCACTGTCAGAATGCCTGATTTTCTCGACATTTTTAAGCTATAAAACCACTTGTAATTGAATAACTGTGAAGTCACACTGGAACATTCTAGACCATGGCTGTCAAACTCATTTTGGTCTGGGGGCCGTATCCAACCTATTTTAATCCCAAAGGGGCCGGGTCAGAAAACTCATGTCATATAAACCCCAAAAAATAACAATAACTTCAAATAGTTGTGCAGAGAAACACAAATCTATTACAGAAATCATTTTTAATTGATGAACTCTTTCTTTTACTATTAAAATATTATGAACAACTTGAAACTTTAAGAAAAATACAATTTCAAAACATGTTTTAACATTAACTTGTTTGCAAATAGGAATAAGTCCGTTTTTCTTGGAAAATCCTGCACTCAGCGTCTGCTTTTCTCATTTTTGACATTTTTCTGATGAGGGTGTCACGGTCAACAGTCAAAACGATCGTCCTTTAAGAGCGTTTGGAAAGAGACAAGTCTTCATTTGTGCTGCTCTGGTGGGAGGGGCCACGTACAGAGGCGCTGGAGACATTGCTATGCTCAGCCAAGCAGAAAATTACCAATATTTTAATAGAAAATATAATTAAAATATTTTAGTAGAAAATCACCCAAGGGCCACATTAAAGGTCTTGGAGGGCCGGATCTGGCCCCCGGGCCGTATGTTTGACACCTGTGTTCTAGACCATGGCTGTCAAACTCAAATTCACAGAGGGCCAAAATTAAACTGGGACTAAGTTATGGGCCAAACTAAATATTTATTTATTTATTTATTTAACAACATCTGTGTGTTTTCTCTTCCTTCGACATATGTAATGTTAAACCTTTTCTTATTAAAATGTTTCATAATAGTTTAGTTTAAACATCAAATCGAGTACATGCAAAACATAAAATAATAATTTAAAAAAAAATTTACAAATAATGTCTCTATAGTTTATCTGTAGCCGGCGGGCAGCTCTAACATATATTTGATATGACCTCACAGGCCAAATATAATTATATTGCGAGCCAAATTTGGTCCGCGGGCCTGAGCTTGACATGTCTGTTCTAGACCGAGAAATGACACCCACAGAAACATGCAGGTGACAGACCCCCAACCAAAAAGTTACACAGTGCACCTTTAATCACTTATTTTCAAGACCAGCACACGCCCACTGCTCTGTACTTACTTATTTCTACAACTTTATTTTCTTTTCAGTGATACATGTTGGACTTGGCAGTGTTTCATAGTACTTTTGGTACAAATGAAAAATAAAAAAATCTAGTGTGATCTGCAGTTATCAGCCGGAGTTACTATACACCTCTCTCTCTTTTCCCTTTCACTTATCTAGTCTCTCCATCTTTCTTCACTGCAAAAAGCAATGTGTTTTTCTTAATTCAAGCAGCATTCAATTTAGGTTCTTATTTTAAACGCAAAGAATTGTTGTTGTTCTTCTTATCTTAAAAGTGCAGTGTGTAACTTTGTGGTGGAATGTCCGTCCATGGAAATGTTATTGTTTTGTCTGGAATGTTTCACAGTATGGCATTTAACTTTTCTCTCTTTATGGAAACCAAACCAGACCAAGTTAGGCGTCAGATCTGTGGAGAGGCGACCCACTCACGCTCACAGTCAGAATGTCTGTTTTTCAAGGTATTGTCGAGCTATAAAACCACCTGTAATTGAATAAATGTAAGGTAGATCTGTTTAATGTCACACTGTGGAACATTCCAGACAGAGCAATGACAAATATAAGTGCACCTAAACCTAAATCAAGTGTTTGTTTTCATATCTGACAGTTTGGACTGCTCACTAGCGCTCTTTCTCAGACTGGTCATGTGATTACCGTATTTTCCGAACTATAGGCGCTCTGGATTATAAAACGCACTGTCATTGAATGGTCTATTTTCGAACTTTTTTCACAAATAAACTGCACCGGACTTTAAAGGAAACACAACAGTTGGATGGGTCAGTGGGACTTTGTTTGTTTGTGCTGTCTGGGACCGCTGGATTGTCGACGTGTTCGCAGTGACTCAGTTGTTCAGTTGTGTCTAGAAGTGCGCAGGCGGGAGTGGGGCTAAACAACGCGGGAGCGGGCGGGAGGGATGATAAACTGCAGTCTAAACTAAACTAAATATGAGTATAAAGTAAAATATACAAACGATGAGTGTAAACATATCATGCATCATTTGTGCTGGAGATTTTATTTGGCATTAATAAAAAACATTTTAAGCAGCAGACCGTCCCCCTTCCCTTACGCCGCGCGAACAGTCCGTCCTTCCGTACGTCGTGCTGCCTGCGCACAAAACCAGAACTAACCCAGGACTAAACCAGGTCTAAAAACAGCTCTAAAACCAGGACTAAAACAGGATTTAGCCAGGACTTAACCATGCTGCCAGATCGCCCACCACACCTCCTCTCATACGCAGCCCATTTCTTTCGCTTCTCCGTGTTTGATAGAGTTTAGAAAGCAAAGGTGAGTAATTTCCAGAGGAATAGTGAAGAAACGATTCGTTATATCCCTTTCAGAGCGTCTAGAACAACCATATACAAAACAAAACCTGCCCATGTTTCTCCGATGCTACTGAAGTCAATGGCATAGTGTGCCCAGTGTCATGGCGGCGTAGGTACCGTTGCTATAGGGGTCACGTGACGGTGCAAAGCCTCTAGAGGGCGCTCTGGATTGTGGGGCGTGCAGTCGTTTTTCAAAGGGGATAGAGGCTTAAGAGCGCGACCTATAGCCCGGAAAATACAGTATTGGTAGACCAAATGAACTTCATTGGACTAAGTAATTTTGAACTATAAAACTACCTGCAATTGAATAAATGTAAAGTAGAGCTGTTTAATGTCATACTGTGGAACATTCCAAGCAGCGCAATGGAATGACACTTCATAGAAACAAGAGGTGAAGGAATCTCCACCCGAAAAGTTACACAACGTGCCTTTTAAGTGTTGCAAGATGTAATTAAAGTAATCATAATTTGGCTAGATTTGAGCTTTTGTAGTGTTTCTGTTATTTTATTTTAGTTTTTCTGACTCACTTTCTGACTCTCTCTCACCCTCCTCTGTCTTTCCTCTCTTCTTCTCTCCCTCTCTCTTTCTCAACGCACGGCAGAGCAGATGAATCCTCTCCGTTCATAATTTGCACATGATCCTTCTCATTAATCCACCGTTCGCAGATGTTTTTCGTTCATTTCGACGATCTCACCTCCTGTTTTCTCATCTGTCTCTGGTTTGTAACGGAAACGTGCACAAAACCGGTTTAATACGAGCAAACCGTGCGGACAAGACCCAGTATATAAAAATAAATCAGTGTTTTCTGGTGTTGCTTGGGCTGAAGAAGAGAAGGAGTGTGAGATGTTGTATTTCTCTGTAGGTTCGCTTGACATGACCAGACTGGTGCAGGTGTGACGGAGCGGACTGGTATATTCAAAGCAGATGTCCAAAACAGCAGGTAGCCTCAAACAACTCAACCGGTGTGAATTAAAACCAAGAACCGAAGCTATTTTTAGTGTTTTGTGTTTTGTGAGGGGAGCGGAGAAAGTTGAAATAGTTGGAAAGAAAGCAGATGTGAGTGTAGAAGTAAGGAGAGATTGCAGTTGAATGACCTTCACTGAGAAATTGTGTAAGAAGGATGTAATATCGGTTTGAGCCAAAAGGGGGAGTCAAGAGCTTCGGATGAATCTTGCCCAATTTAAAGTGCACTGTATGAAACTTCTCTGGTGGAAGGTCCATGATTTAAGCCTATATATCTCCATGGTGACAAGCAGGTAACGCCATCAGACAAAAATGCAGGTCAGATCTGTGGAGAGATTTTGACCAGACTGGGTACAATACGTGGGGGGTGATGATGTGATATGTTCAAAACAGATGTTCAAAACAGCAGGTCGCCTCAAACAACTCAACTGGTGTGAATGAACCAAAGCTGTTTTTAGTATTTTGTAAGGATGCGGTCAAAGTTAAAAGAGTTAAGAAGATGTGTATGATAATATGTGTGTAACCAAAAAATTGAGTCAAACATATCGATCTCCATGGAGACAATCAGATCTGTGGAGAGAGGCAACTGAATGACCTTCACAGAGAAATTCTGTTCAATAAGACTGTAAAGTATGTAACCCTGTAACCAGCAGGGGGAGTCGAGAGCTTTGGATGAATCTAAGTAAGTAAGTAATTTTTTATTTTATTTTATATAGCACTTTACAGACATATGTTCCAAAGACGTGTTACAGAGCATTATTCATTCACTCCATACTCGGTGATGGTAAGCTGGGGCAGACTGAAGGAAGCATGGCTGTCATTCTAGCACTCACGCACATACCACTTTCATACTAGGCAATGTGGGCGAAGTGTCTTGCCTAAGGACACAACAATGTTTTTGTGACTGGCGCCCCCCTGTGGCATTTGATTTTCCCATCGGTCTCTGATCCAAGTTGCTGAGCTTCTGAGATCTGACGAGATCAGGCTTTGACAAGCCGGTATGACCTTGGCACTAACACAGTACCTGAAAGTGCAGCATGTCTATTACTTTAAATCTATCTATTTCCATATAAGGCACACTTAATATCCTTTAAATTTTCTCAAAAATCGACAGTGCACTTTATGTATGTGTTTATGTATTAATTCTGATTGTGCTTACTGACTTCAAACCGATTTTATGTGGTACATGGCGCTCAAAAACCTGTCAAAATGTTTTAGTATGCACTGCTTGATGGTTTGTCAGAGCATTACGGCTACCGTAGTCAGGAGCCTCACGGAGACTTCAGTCATTCACCAAGACAGGGAAGCAACGCCGAGCGAGTTACACCACGATCTGCCAATGGATCGTGAACGCCTGGACTAAGAGGTCAGTCTCACATGTCGTCCGACCTTTCATGAAGGCCCAAATCATCACTGAGCAGTTAAGTACCAGCAACGAGACTGATTTGGATAATGGTGAGAGGGATGTGGGCTTGATGCTGAAATCACCCAACAGTTAAACTCAGACAATGAAGATGAAGAAATTGTTGGATTTGTGGAAGAGGAATGAACGGAAAAAGTGAGTGTACTGTTCTGTATTTTACGTGTTACAACTGAACAATGTTGAGAGTTACTGTGAATGAGCTGAATAAAGTTTGATTCATTTGACTGTTTTGTTTCACTTAATGCACCTTATAATCTGGTGCACCTTATGCATGAAAATAGATGAGAGAATTCAACATTATTGATTAATATTGTGCCTTATAGTCCAAAAAATACGGTAGTAGTATTGACGTTTAAGTTTAAAAAATAAAACTTTAAATACAGTGGTTTTGTCTACGTTTATATGATGACGGTCTGAACAGAAGAAGCAAAAGTCGCGTTGCATCTTCACTTTTTATTCCGCGTTTAGACAAGTGTTTTCGGGAGGAAATCTGCGTGTGTACAGTGTGTGGAATTCGCATCTTTGGACATTCAGAAGTTTTCACGCCACGCATTTTCATCAGCTACGCCATCCACAAAGTTGTCCCACCATCGACTGGTTCTCCGGGTCTCGTCCATGTCCGTCTGACTCACCTGAGACCAACTGGTGCATTCAGAATTTGACAGAGGTGATTGCAGATCCTTCTCTGTTCACTGATAGTATCTCTGCAGATTCTGTACATTTGTTGGGTGCGTCCTGTAAGTTTATTAGAATTGCCAGAGCAACTTGAAGTTCTGACGCATGGAAATGATCCCACATGTTTGTTTCTGTGTCCTGTATGTATGTGCAGTGTTGGGAAGGTGACTTTTAAAATGTATTCCCCTACAGATTACAGTTTACAGACCCCAAAATGTAGTTTGTAACGTAATCCATTAAGTTACTTAAAGTGAGTAATGTAATCTGAATACTTTGGATTACTTGATTTGCTGAAGAGAAACATAGACTAGGATACTGAACCGTATTAAAAACATTATTGATAGAAGAGGAGGAGACACGTCCGTGCAGCATGGTTTAGTCCTGTTTTAGACCTGGTTTAGACCTGGTTTTAGTCCTGGTTTAGTCCTCGTTTACACCTGGTTTAGACCTGGTTTAGTCCTGGTTTAGACCTGGTTTAGTCCTGGTTTAGACCTGGTTTTAGTCCTGGTTTAGTCCTCGTTTACACCTGGTTTAGACCTGGTTTAGTCCTGGTTTAGACCTGGTTTAAATCTAGTTTAGACCTGGTTTTAATCCTGGTTTAGTCCTCATTTAAACCTGGTTTAGATCTAGTTTAGACCTAGTTTTAGTCCTGGTTTAGTCCTTGTTTAGACCTGGTTTAGATCTAGTTTAGACCTGGTTTTAGTCCTGGTTTAGATTTAGTCCTGGTTTAGATCTAGTTTAGATCTCGTTTAAACCTGGTTTAGATCTAGTTTAGACCTAGTTTTAGTCCTGGTTTAGACCTGGTTTAGATCTAGTTTAGACCTGGTTTAGATCTAGTTTAGACTTGGTTTTCGTCCTGGTTTAGACCTGGTTTACACCTGGTTTAGATCTAGTTTAGACCTGGTTTTAGTCCTGGTTTAGATTTAATCCTGGTTTAGATCTAGTTTAGACCTCGTTTAAACCTGGTTTAGATCTAGTTTAGACCTGGTTTTAGTCCTGGTTTAGATTTAATCCTGGTTTAGATCTAGTTTAGATCTAGTTTTAGTCCTGGTTTAGACCTGGTTTAGATCTAATTTAGACCTGGTTTTAGTCCTGGTTTAGACCTGGTTTAGATCTAGTTTAGACCTGGTTTTAGTCCTGGTTTAGATTTAGTCCTGGTTTAGATCTAGTTTAAATCTGGTTTTAGTCCTGGTTTAGTCCTGGTTTAGTCCTGATTTAGACCTGGTTTAGTTTTCACCAATGAGTGGAATTATCGAAAAAAAAAAAAAAAAATAAAAAATAAAAATAATGTGACAACAGGAAAACAGGAAAATCCCACCGTGTAATCCACTTATTTTATTTATGTAATCTGTTACTCCCCAACACTGTGTATGTGACCTGAGCAGATCTGACCAGAGTTTTGCGTCTTGGGCAGTGGAGACAGAAACACTCTGGCGAAGCGTATTCAACTTTTACACTCTGGAAGATGATTTCAGATTTTTGCGTTTTTAAGCCCCAAAAATGCCGTCACCATTTAAAAGAAAGGCACTTCTGATCAAACATTTTGTCGTTTTCTCATGTAAACAGGCCCTGAAAGTGAAGGAGGACATTGTCAGCTTCTTCTGGAGGGGCCTGAAAAGAGCCTTAAAAGAGAGTCCAGAAGGATTAAAGGTGTTCACAAACATGTCTCTTTATTAGGCTCACACAGGTACAGATCTCTTGATTCAAGTTGATTCACACAGCATCTCTCCACGTCACCTCTCCTAGTACAAGAAGAGCTGACAGCTTTATACTGACCATCTCGTCAGAATATTGACAAACTGTAACTGGTATTTACAGGAAATTCACAGAAATGTTGACCCAGACAGTGTAACCACAGATAGTCATATGTTAAAGAGTTCAGACACTCCCCCTTTATGTCTCATATACATCACAAAGTCCATCAGAACATGTCCCAAACTCATTGACATTTTAAAGTTCAGACACTGACTTCTCTTTATGACACATGTACAAGAACATTGAACCCCTTCCACATTGCATGGTGAATTAACATGAATGAAAAACTAAAAATACAGAAATTAATTCCCCACAACATACTGGACACATCACCAGTCAAGTTACAGCTCAGATTCGTGGAGTGGCAAGCACACTAACAGTAAGAAGCATGTTTGTAATCGTTTCTGTTATTGAATGGCTGCACGTTGCTTCTCAACAAACTTCAAATTCTCGAGACAAACATGTTCAAAGTCGGCCCATTGACTCCGCACTCTCCCTGATCCCGCGCTGAGTCCCTGCGACCTTTCAGCGAAAAAGGCTAACAGCTAATCATATCCATAGCTGATCTCTATTGATCTGGCTCCGGGGTTAATGAGGATTACCCATTGAAGTTTACTAATTAGCTTCGTTAGCGACCTTAGCTGCACCCGCTATAATGGGCGACGGCTAATTGCATGTAGCGTCATCATTAGCGGGGCAAACATCCGCAGAAGATGCAGATACGGGACGGTCTCTGCAGAGGGAAGGGTCAAATCTCTTCTCATCCGGCAGCGAGAAATCAAAACGACAGAATGGAGTGTGTGAGTTCGGGCTCATTAGCGACCAGCGTGAGGCCTGGAATTACACTCTGTTGTACGTTAGTTTTATTTGAGATATTATATTAAGGGTCCTGCAGCTTTAAGTCATGTTAGAATGTAGTTTCAACATCAAAAACACGCCTGGAGTTGTGTTTTGTTTCATTCACACATGTCTGAGTGTGAGTAATGCTGCATTATTAACAGTGTTGGGAAGGTTACTTTTAAAATATATTCCCCTACAGATTACAGATTACATACTTTTTTTATTTTTTATTTATTTATTTATTTCGGTCACAGGTATATTTTGACATTAATTCATAAACAGTCATATTTAACATATACAGACCGAAAAGGTGCAGGCTGAAGCTTAAGCTTATTATGCCTTTACCCTTTATTCCTTTGTCAGAGCTTCATCTTGACACCAGTTCATCTTCATAAATACAGCAGGAAGAAACAAGCTAATCAGTAACAGAACAACAAAGTTCTACAGCACAAACTAAGTCTCATATTTCATGTCTCTGTCCAGAGTTAAACATTTAAACTTCTTTATGAAGTGAAAGAAAGTGGTGCACAATTTTAGGTTTTCTGTACAGTTGTTCCACAGCTCCACCCCTTTAACAGATTTACAAAATTTCATAATGTTTGTTCTGATTTTCTTTTTAATAAACATGGTCGTGCCTCTGAGCTCATATCGGCTCTTTCGGATTTTGAACATGTTCTGTAACGATTTTGACAGGAGATTGTTGTTTACTTTGAACATGATTTTAAGAGTGTACAGGTCGACTAAATCATAACATTTCAGCGTTTGAAGGTTTATAAATAATGCATTGGTTGGTTCGTTATAAGTTGATAATGTGACGCTCTTATTGCCTTTTTTTGTAGGGTAAAGATTGGCTTTGTATTCGTCTTATATGTATTGCCCCAAATCTCACTCAAAATGTAGTTTGTAACGTAATCCATTAAATTACTTAAAGTGAGTAATGTAATCTGAATACTTTGGATTACTTGATATTGTCTTGCTTTTTAAAACTACATGAATGTAGCAACCACATCCTGAAAATTCTTGTTTGTTCTCTTTAAATTGTCTGTTGAGCCCAAGTCTCCATGAACAGGTAATCGTTTGCTGTAGAGAAGCAAAGACTAGGATCTGAACATAAAATGTTTTTTCTCTGCTAAAAGACAATAAAAAGTCCAGTCTTTGCTTAACCATATTAAAAATATTATTATAGAGAAATGATTTCTATAAGAGATCACTGCTGCCTGAAATTATGTCCACCTACTCTTAGTGTCATATTATTTAGACCTGGTTTTAGTCCTGGATTTAGGCCTGGTTTAGTCCTAGTTTAGTTTTGGTTTAGTCCTAGTTTAGTCCTGGTTTAATCCTGGTTTAGTCCTGGTTTAGTTTTGGTTTAGTCCTGGTTTAGTCCTGGTTTAGTCTTGGTTTAGTCCTGGATTTAGTCCTGGTTTTAGTCCTGGTTTAGTCCTGGTTTTAGTCTTGGTTTAGTCCTAGTTTAGTCCTGGTTTAGTCCTGGTTTAGTCCTAGTTTAGGCCTGGTTTAGTCCTGGTTTAGTCTTGGTTTAGTCCTAGTTTAGTCCCGGTTTAGTCCTGGTTTTAGTCCTGGTTCAGTCTTAGTTTAATCCTGGTTTAGTTTTGGTTTAGTCCTAGTTTAATCCTGGTTTTAGTCCTAGTTTTGTTTTAGTTTAGTCCTGGTTTTAGTCCTAGTTTAGTCCTGGTTTAGTCCTGGTTTTAGTCCTGGTTTAGTCCTGGTTTAGTCCTAGTTTAGGCCTGGTTTAGTCCTGGTTTAGGCCTGGTTTAGTCCTAGGTTAGTTTTGGTTTAGGCCTGGTTTAGTCCTGGTTTAGGCCTGGTTTAGTCCTAGTTTAGTTTTGGTTTAGTCCTAGTTTAGTCCTGGTTTAATCCTGGTTTAGTCTTAGTTTAATCCTGGTTTTAGTCCTAGTTTTGTTTTAGTTTAGTCCTGGTTTTAGTCCTTGTTTAGTCCTGGTTTAGTCCTAGTTTAGGTCTATTTTAGTCCTGGTTTAGTCCTAGTTTAGTTTTGGTTTAGTCCTGGTCCTAATCTGTTACTCCCCAACATTGATTATTAGTCTACGTTAGTCTTTTGAATGTCTCTTAATGTGAAATGTTGGAATCTGATCTAATTTTTTAAAAGAACCAAATCTTTTTCTTTCTAGTTTTTATGCATTTTTACACAGACTAATGCTGAACCAATGTAATAATGTAGAAGTAAGCAAGATAAATGACAGGTTTTTGCACTAAAACATATTTGACATCATAATAACAGCTTGTTTTTGCATTATTATTATTATTTTAGTGTAATGTTTTATTTAGATCATGCATCATTTCTGTGGGTAAACACACTCCCACTCTCAGACTGAACCATTTCTTAGCCTAGGCCATTTTTGTGTTTTAGTTTAGTGTTAAAATGAGTTTTTGTAGAGGCTTCTGTCGTATAAAAAAGAGAAAAGAGCCATCATCTGAACGACTCTTTCAAGTGCACAGATCCAAAAGATCCGGTTCCACAAAACAGCCGAAAATCCTACTACATCTGAATTATGAATGAATGAATGAATCAGGGCCTTTATTGTCAGTTCTCTTCACTTGTACATGTACATACAAAGAAATCAAAATTGGACCTCTCCCCCCGTCTGTACATTACAAACATACAAAACAATACACAGGAGACAGGTAGAAGATAGGAATAAACACTGCAGCGTGACATGAGGACAGGGCAGGATGGGGGAAAGAGAGAACTGCCACAGATCATGCTCTGAAATCAGGACATGGTTTGGGAAAGTGCACAAAAAAACAACACCTCCGCACATCACTCGTCCAGTGTTCAAAATGCTCTGTTCCACCTTGTGATGTCATTAAGTGTCAGTGTTAAAGTAAATGTTAGGGCTTTATATGACGATACACACGAACATCCATAAATAGTTGTCTTTTCTAAAAAGTAAGTTAAAAAAAATTTTACCTTTATAGCAAAAAAAAAAAAAAAAAAGATTCAGTTCTGTCTGTCTGTTGTCCAGTTTGCTATGGATTCTACTTGGACGACTGAGGGATTACATGGGTTTCCAACCTTTTTTCTCCCATGAGCTACTTTCGGTAAAATGAAAATGCCAGAGAGCTACTAGTTTTAGGTTGCCAGAAAACAGAGGAAATATAAGAGCACAGTGAACCTCACATGAGATCCAGTTTAGACGCCTCCAAAACACAAACCATTATCCAGTTATCAGTTTACTAAGTTACAACAGAAATAGACAGTTAATCACTCAAATTTTTGTTCTTCAATACAATACATATAATTCGACAAATTATATTTTAACTTCTTGGGTTCTTTTTAAAGACAATGCAGTAAAGTGTATTTACCTTGTTGACATGTTTCGGCTGCTAGCTGCAAACCATCTTCAGAACTGTCACCGGTGTTGGTGGTGACGTGTCGTATATCAGCTGTTGTTACTTCCTGTAGGCGTGGTCAGCCTGATGGACCTGGCAGGTCGCTCAGACTGACCACGCCTCCCGTCGCCCGGTGTTTTCTGGAGGAGGGTGTCCCAGGTGTGTGAAAGGAGGAACGCGCCGTCGTCCCGGTTAATGCTGTCCGTGCCTCGTTTCCTGATTTCAATGGCCTCCTTGATCCAGCGTTTGAACTTGTTGTTTTCCGATCCAATGATCCGAGCCCCCTCCCAATCCATAATGTGGTTGTTCCTTTTACAGTGGTCTGATATGGCGGATTTTAGGTTTTCCTCGACAAATTATAAATTATAATATATAATATATGTATAATTATATTATACATTTGACAATTTGATCAATGCCGTTTTAAAATCAAGTTTTTTATCGTTTGCGGCTTTTATCTAAAAGTTAAACCTTTTTTATCTTTTAAACTTTTTGAACAAGTTATGCACGCTTTTATTTCATCATCACGCCTGGATGACTGTAACACACTTTATTCCTGCATCTCACAAAATGCACTTGACCGACTACAGTGAGTCCAAAACTGTGCAGCGTGACTTTTAACAGGAACAAAAAGGAGAGAGCACATGACCCCAATCCTCGCGTCTTTGCACTGGCTTCCTGTTAAATTTAGAATTGATTTTTTTGTTGTTGTTTGTTTTTAAAGCTTTGAATGGACTGGCCCCACAGTACGTCTTGGACCTCATCTAAATGCACGCACTCTATGGTCCGAGGACCAGCTCCAGCTCATGGTGCCTAAGACGAGACTTAAAACTAGGGGGGACAGTGTCTTCTCTGTGGTCGGCCCTAAGCTCAGGAACACTCTGTCCCTCCATGTTCGAACAGCCCCCACAGTGGAGAGTTTTAAGTCTTGTCTTAAGACTCACTTTTATTCTCTGGCTTTTAACATAGCGTGAGTTGTGTTCTCCTCTGTGTTTTTTTATTTGTTATTTTACTTTTTTTTTTTTATTTTAAGACTAGTATGATTATTTGAGTAGTTTATTTTATCATTTTATTATTGCTGTTATTATATATTTGTGCAGCACTTTGGAAACTGTTTGTGAAATGTGCTATAGAAATAAAGCGGATTGGATTGGAATTCAAAAATCCCACAGCGAGCTACTTGGAAGGTTGGAGACCTCTGAATTACACAGAGACACTAGGTTCACTGACACTGATGTCTGAAAGTAAGATATTGAAGTCAAGGTCTTGGTGTTGCACAGAGAAGCAAATATGTTCCAACAAAAATCTATAATTTCAAAGTTTGGCAATTCCAGGGCTGCATATGACTCAAATTTGAATAGTGAATTATTATAACGGGGCTGTAAATGGAACTCAGTAGTGACCACCTGCTCCAGAAGTACAAATTCCAATAAATTTTTCACATAGACTATTTGAAAAACTGAAATATTACGAGTTCAAAGAGATCAGAGTGGGAGGTGGGCGGTCACAGTTGAGTTCCACGGTGTAGTTATTATTTAGAATTGTTTCCCTGGACGAGTGAGGGATTACACAGACATTACACTGATATGAAATCTTAGGCTACGTTCAGACTGCAGGGCTTAACGCTCAATTCCGATTTTTTTGTGAAATCCGATGTTTTTGCGAGGTCGTTCACATTTCCAATTAAATGTGACTTGTATGTGATCCCCTGTGTGAACGTTAAACGGCCTGAAAGTGTCCCGCATGTGCACTGGAGACACGATGACGTCAACCGCAGCGAGCGTCTCTGTGTTTACAGAAGTTGTCCAAACATGGACGCGAGCATTGAGCACCTGGAGATTTTAAAGTTCCTCTCGTACCGGAGCCAGAACATGAACAACTTACTTGCTTTAAAGAGGAGATTGAGAAGGAGAAGGACGAGGTTTTTGGTCGTGGTGTTTTGTGGGGCAGCGGCAGCGACGTCCGTTGAAAGGAACGTGTGGATGTGGAGACGTAGCCAAGAGTGGTGAGTGGTGATGTGCTTCGCTTCAGTGACACGGAGTTCATTAACAATTTTCGCCTACTTCAGCGCAGAATAGTGACGTTTGTGGCTTGTTGATAACGTGTAGGTCGGATGAATGCGCTTTGGCCGTTCAGACTGAAGTCGCATGTCAAAAGATCAGATATGTATCGGTTTCAGGAGCACATATCCAAGTGTCCTGGGTCGCATTTGAAAAAATCAGATCTGTGTCGTTCAGACTGTCATTAAAAGATCAGATACAGGAACATGGGGCCAAAAAATCGGATTTGGGTCACTTTAGGCTGCAGTCTGAAAGCAGCCTTAGGTACATCGTTGAACTGTTATGGCTTTGTCTAGATTGAAATGTGTAGATGATTGTATTTTATCCTTTGAAATGAATATAAATATAGTACGTAGTATTGGAGCAGAGGAGTGTAAACATGACAGGAGCAGTGTGATCCAAACAGCCCTCTCCATGTTATTCCTGTATCTGCCCCGGTGCATCTGTGGTGGGTGTTACCTGGCTCTGAGCTGTAGCGGGAGGAGAATTGTGTTTCATTTCAGTCCAGCGTGTCCAGAAAAACCATATGTCCCAAAGAGCACTGGGACAGGAGGTCGGCAGGGGGGGGGGCGGTGCATGGAGAGCTGCAGACTGGAACATGTGTGGTCCCGCTACGCTAATACAACACATGGACGAGCGGCGGGGGGTGGGGTCTGCGCTGCTTTGACGGATAAGGTGAAATATTAGACTGGGTGACATTGAGAGATATTAGAACATGAGCTTTTTGGGATTTACACAAATAATTAAGTAATATTTCTAGTGGAGGGTCTGCCACCTTAGCGTGATTCATCAGCCGATTTCACTTTGTGGAATCCGTCTGATCTCGCAGCATTAGGATTTGTTCGCTTGATGGTAGGCGAGTACTTTTTTTATTTAATCAATCGCTGCTATTTGGTCGTGACATATGTAATGTGCCAAATCCCATAGGAAGAAGGGCAATACCATCTTTCCCCTTGATAAATCCTCGATCTCGGGAATCGTTGTCAACACAGAATGTCTGTCTTCGTCTACATCCATTTTGACGCTTTGTTTACTGTTGTTTTGTACCACAAAAGGGACCCAAACAGGCTTTCACGTCATGGCTTCACAGCTCTTTTGGCCCGTGCGTGTTCTACAACTTCCGGTGTTCTTGCAAACCGTCTCGTGTATTCTGATTCCTGACCTAGTCACTGGAAAGAAATGAAATTGAGTGGAGGCCAACCTGGCTACTGCCACCTGCTTGTCTCCATGGAAATATTATTGGTTTGTCTAGAATACTCCACAGATTACACCTACACTGTAGTGCAGTTGTAATGTAGTTGTACTGTAGTAATGATCTGACCTGTAATGTAGTGTTCTTACAGCATAACTCTACATTACAGTTCAGATCTGTGGAGAGTCATCCCTATTCAAGCAAGGAATTATTGTATTTATTAAGCACATATATAACATAACAGTAAACAGGCCGGGCCTGGTTAGTACTTGGATGGGAGACCACTGGGAAAATCAGGAGCCACAGGGGGGCACCTGTCTTAAAACTGTTGTTGTGTTCTTAGGCAAGGCACTTCACCCTCATTGCCTAGTATGAAAGTGGTGTGTGTGTGTGTGTGTGTGTGTGTGATGGCAGATTGGCAGCCTCGCTTCCATCAGTCTGCTGTCCCAGGGCGGCTGTGGCTGCTGCAGTAGTTTACCACCAGCGGGTATGGAGTGAATGAATAATGCTCTGTAAAGTGTCTTTGAGTGTCCAAAACAGCACTATATAAAACTGATCCATTATTATTAGTAAAAAAAAAAGCACAAAAAGCACACTAGATACAAAAGTAGGTGTCCTGTCGATTTGAGCTACCCGTCGATTTGAGCTCCCTAGTGCTACAACCCCCAAGCACTGTTGCAATTTCTGTAACAATCTGTTAGTCTGAAACTCACACACCTACTTGTGTACAGTACAGTACAGTTTCAGAGTAGTTGTCAGTGTAGTTAGCTCCTCCCTTCAGGCAGATATAAGGAAGTATCCTCCAGCATTTTGACCAGAACTGAAGAAGCAGCTTGGATGACCTGCAAAACGTTTTCAACCTAAATAAACTTTTGTCCAGTTGACAAATTGAATTTTTTCTTTTGCCATGGATTCTACCTGGACGACTGAGGTTTTTGTCAAATGTAATGTTTTGCTATTGTACAGAACTGATACTTTGCAGCTTATGCCATCAATATCCCTGGAAGTGTAATGCTAACTGTAGGCACTGCTCTGTCTGAGGCATTATTAAACTTGAATCCGTGCCTTATTTTAACACAATCTGACATAAAGAAGTGACTTGGTTGGAAGTACAACAGGTGAGTTTTCAGACAAACCTAAAACGATTTCCACAGCGTTTGTGTGCTAATGTGTGCATCCTGTCACCATGGTAACCCTCTACTATTAGACATACACGTAGAACACCCCCGGCGCGACGTCCCTGCACAGTATCGATACGCCGTAACCGCTGGGTGATCTCGAGAGGATTGCACAATAATAAGCCGAGCATTAGACGCAATCGGGAGAGGTGCCACGCTGCGCTTCTGTAATGGACAAAATAATCAAGATGGTCGACGTCTATAATGGAAGAAAATAGTCCCTTTTGAATGAGCTCATCTTGTGTTTGTGGGAGACGTACAGAGAACGCCCCGTACTGAACCCGCTGCCATTTTACCGCCTCGTATGTCTCACCAGAAATAGACTTTATTTTGTTGCTTTATCACTTCGGGGACATTTTTACAAGAACCCAACAGAGCTACAACTACTTTTATTTCACTGTGTATTTTCCATGGACCATAAATTTAGCTTGTAGCGTTTATTGGAGATATGATGAGGTGAGGGCCTGGATGGCGTCCCCGGGAATAGCAGGCGAGATCATCTGAGGTAAAATGGAGTTTTGCTGGGGTTGCATGGTAAGATGGAGAGACAGTATAAAAAAAAAATAAAATAAAAAAACTACAGATTGTTTTTGGGTATCTAAAAATTGCACACTTGTCAAAATTATAAGTAGGTCCTGGGTAATCCTTGCTCAAAATCACTATAGGCTGAGAAGGATGAGTCAAATGCAGAGGACAGTTTCTCTTAATTTGGTATGATATCTGTTGTACATGTAAACTGTAGTTATATTCCAATCATGAGGCAAAGAAAAGTTGAAAACATTTTTGAAAATTACAGTTCCACATTGATGGCATCACAAGGAAGAATTCTATCCAAAAGTTAAACCCATTATTGTGTGTTATGTTATTATTTCTGTGTACAGTAGAGGAGTAATGTGATCCCTAGCCTGATTCATCAGCTGGTTTCACTTTGAAGAAACTGTCTGACCTCACAGTGTTAGAATTCGTTTGCTTTTTATTTTTATTTTTTTAATAATAATTTTTATTTGCAAACTACATAGATTACAACAAATAGGAACCAAACAACATACAAGATACAAGACAGACATTACGACTGAACATTACATACAAATAGGAACAAAGATGACAGGGGTTGGAGACAGTGTGAACCTTATGTGCGTGCGTGCGTGTGTGTGTGTGTGTATATGCGTGCGTGTATGTGTGTGTGTGCGTATGTGTGTGCATACGTGTGTGTATGTGTGTGTGTGTATGTGTGTGCATACGCGTGTGTATGTGTGTGTGTATGTGTGTGCATACGCGTGTGTATGTATGTGTGCCGGGGGGGATAGACAGGCTATGTGGATGATTTAATGTTGACCTGTATTATTGCTATTTAATTTGAGTATTGAAAATTTGTTAAGTGTGTGTTGGCATTTTGCCTCAGATCCCCACTGAAGTGGGAGCAGGCCAAGCCACACTCATGCCCCCCAAGGCGGGTGCGGGGGCCACCCCCAGGGCTCCGCATGTGGTCGCCCATCGACCAGGCTGGCCCACCCCCAATGAACCACCTCCCGGTCTGAATGCTCCCCCTCCCTGAAATATATGTACATGTGCATACATTCACACGCACACATGCATGCACGCACCTGCCTGCACAGGAATGTGCACGCACATCCACATCCACACAAGCCTACACACATACTCACACAATTCACACACATGAACCCACATTCATCCCTGGTTGACTTGTGATGCATTAAATAAAAAAGTTGGGTGTGATGCATTAAAACTATCAGGGAGGTAAGGAGCTTGGGGGTCGACCAGAGAGTGAAGCCAGCACAGAGGGGAGACCCTGAGGGGACGGGAGAGCACGCAACCGGGCACCCGTAGGTGGACCCCCACACCCAACACCCAGGTGACAGCAGAGAGGGCCCAGCCGCTAGGGACCTGAGGCAGACAACTTTGTGCTGTGTTCCTAAGTCTGTTAAAGTTCTGTTTTATATAGCCTGTCTATCCCATCCCTGTTTCTTTATAAAATAAAGCGGTGTGTATGGCATTGCGTGTGTTTGTACAGGTGTGTGTGAGTGTGTATGGGTGTGTTATGTGTGTGTGCATGTGTGCATGTGTATGTACTCTCAGGACTTCATCTATTTTAATGTCAAGCAAAAGGTGATAGGCAACCAGACAAAGAAAAGTGTTAAGGTACGAGGAGAAGAATAATCAAATATGAAATTACATTTGTAGAAAATCGAGGAAGGTGGACCAGGGTGACTGGGGTGCTGTTGTGCTGACGGGGGTAGTACTTCCTGGCTTTACGCATGCACCATCAGTTTGTTTACGGGAAATCTCTTCAGTCACTGGATCTTCCAGAAAGTGATTGACATATTGTTTTAGCCTATCACCAGAGCTTTCAAACGGTGGGTGGGACATGCAGATAGTCTTTGAAACGGGCGCTGTGTTTCCAAGCGTAAGAGAGAGGGACACAGAGAGCAGTGCGGGAGGGGCCATAGTGGGCAGATCTGACACTTGGAAGACAATTTTGGCTACTTTTAGTTTTTTTCTTGAGAAAACATGCCTAAAGCTCAGAAGAATTAGTATTATAATTATTAATTATAACAATTATTATTATTATTATATTATTATTATTATTTTGGCACAAATTTGGCAATCTTGTGCCGAATTGTCATTTTGTTTACACAAAGGCTCACAGCATCAAAACCCTTTGTCCTAGAGATCTGAAATTCTACACAGTTGTTGCCAACAACTTAAACAATGAGTGTAGTGAGTCACAAATGCCTAGCATGAAGTATGACCAAGCTAAGGCCTTTATTTTTTTCTATTTTTTTTTCGAAGCAAAAAAATACTTTTTTTTTTTTTCAATTTTAATTGACTGTACTGTAGGTTAGGCAGCACTCACAGTCTTCATGTACATATCTACAGAAACTAGAAGGCCTAAGCTTTAAAATGGTGCCTCACACAAGCATGTGGGTTCTAAGGTTTTCTTTTAATAAGCTATGGCATTTGGGTATGTAGTGCTATTGTGCACACACCAAAATGAAGTGGGTGGTAACAGGTTAAATGGAATGTGTACACAGCACATGTGAGTATAAGGGTGAGTGTGTACGTGTGTGTACGTGTGTGTCCATGTGTGTACTGCAGGGGTCTCCAACCTGTAGCTTGGCACTTACCAGTAACTCTCCACCCCCTTCCAAGTAGCTCACCAAAGGATTTCTGAATCACATGTGTTATACTGAGTCATAACTTCAAAATCTGATTCACTGTCTATTACCATAGTAAATGTTTCATTTTGATGCCTGAATTTGTGCACTAATACATGGATAATGGTTGTTGTTTTACAGGCATCTAACTGTACCCAGCTAAGACTGTGGCTCTTATATATACTCTATTTCTTGCAACCACATTTTCGTTTTGTAAAGGTAGCTCACCACAAGAAACAGGTTGGAGACCCCGGGTATACAGTATGTGAGGATGTATCTGCTCTCATGGGAAGTGCGTGTATTTATTTATATAGAGGTGTGGATATATATCTGTGTGTATGTAGGTGTTTGTATGCATGTACAGTATGTGTAATGTGTGTAGGTATATATGTGTACATGTGTATATATTATGTGTATATTATATATATGCATCATTGTAAACAGGATAAGGACATAGGTTACAAAAACAAAATGATGGACATTGAACATTTTTACTGAAACTATACAATAAATATACATTCAACAATAAAAACAGTGTACAAATCTTGAAAAAAAAAAAGTCTTTGATGCATTTTGCAAAGACTGTGGCATCACTGATAAAACACCATACTTCTCTGAGATGTAAAATGGCAAAAACATAACATTTGTGGCCATACCGGCTTGTCAAAGTCTGATCTCAGAAGCTGAGCACGGCTGGGACTGGTTAGTATTTGAATGGGAGACCACTGAGAAAATCAGGTGCCACAGGGGGGTGCCAGTCACAAAAACTGTTAATGTGTACTAAGGCAATGCACTTCAACCACATTGCTTAGTATGAAAGTGGTTATTATTATTATAACTCTGGACCTGGAAAAATTAGAACTGAAAAATTAAATACATTGATCTTAGTTGTTATTTATTTATTGAGTGAGTAGTCCAGCTTGTCACGAACACAGATTTACATTTTAAGCACCAGAATTTCAGCAGATTTATTCAAATGTCACATCGTTTAAATAAAGTTTAATTGAAATGCCACTAAGATGTTGAGGATTACAGTCAGAGCACAAAAACAAGCTGGTACCAGGGTGGTTTGTTTGCTTTTCGTAGCTTTTAGAGATAAGTCCAGGCAAACTAATAAAGCTGCTTTCTATTTCCCCAGAGACCCGGCAGAGACTTGACTGGTTTAAAATCACCACCTGCTTCTCCTCTGCCTTTGGCTCTGAACATCTTATTCAATTATACATCCGGACAGCTGGATTTGAAGACTTAAGCTTGTTTGACTGGCTCTCTCACATTTACTCAAGTCTTTTGTGCTGTCCTGTCTCCTTATGGAAATATACCTGTCTACCAATATACAGGATGTGTTTTACAATATTAAATTAAACCACTTTGGATGCGTACACTCACACGCCACATGGGAATTTGGACTAAAGTGGGACTAAACTAGAACTAAACCAGGACTAGAACAGGGCCACCCCAAGTGTACAGGACGAGACTCCAGAATCCAGGATAAGTATTGATTGAATCCTCATAATGAAGAAGATACTAGATTGAATGGAGAATTGAGAGAGAGGTAGAGGTGCTTTTAGAGATATTAAGGATAAATTGATAAACATACACGCTGTCAAAGTTTTCAGCTTGTCCAAGAAAGGGTGGAAGTAAAAGGCTGGAGGTCAACTGGACGTCTTAACCACGGGAAGTTTATTTATAATCAATAATACAGGCCTGGGGGGATTTCAAAAGTGAACATAGTATGATCTCTGAGTGTTCAAGCCCCTTGACTCTGCTTCCAAACGAGGAGGTTTATAAAGCAAGTGTGGTGAGACTATGAAGACCAGTAGACACCAGTTAGACACCAAAATGCCACAATTTAGATAATGGTCAGCCAATGGTGCGCCAAGAGAAGATCATGGTGTAAATATAGCTTTTGTGATTCAATGTTAAACTGAGATGTACGTGGAAGATAAATGACTTAAATTCTCTTATAATACATTCTTTCAGTAGATGTAGCTGCTGTCTTTCCACAGAGCTCACTGGTAAAAAAAAATAAATATCAAAAAAGTTCAATGCCATACTGTAGAATAGGGGTGGGCAAACTTTTTGACACGTGGGCCACAAAGGGTTTTAAAATTTGATGGAAGGGCCGGACCAGGGACCATGGATGGAGCAACAAAATAACTGTTTTTGAAGTCCCACGGTATTATTAGTTTTTGAAATAACTTTTAAAACACTGAAAATTATTACTCTAATTATTAATATTCAAGTTCAGCGGGCCAGAATAAAAAGAGTAACGGGCCGCATATGGCCCCCGGGCCGTAGTTTGCCCACCCCTGCTGTAGAACAATGGTTCCCAAAGTGAGAGGCCTCAGAGGCATTGCAGGGCCCCCAAAGTTTGTCCACACAACAAGCAAGAAAGAAAACTGTTTTAACTTCTTTAAATGTCTTTATATATTATGCCCACATGAATGTATTATTTTAACAAATAACTCTAAGGACAAATGACATATTCTTTTGTATGCAGTGTAAAAATTATTTGACAGGGCCCTGTGTGATCTTGGAGTTAGACTTAGGGGCTTAATGAGTACAGTATAATATTAGAGATGTAACAGATATCGATGTCAAAGGTCACATTAATGTGCATATGTGAGATTTATGGATTTAAATGGAATGTGTACGCAGCACATGTGAGTATAAGGGTGAGTGTGTACACGTGTGTGTCCATGTGTGTACTGCAGGGGTCTCCAACCTGTAGCTCAGTAGTTACCAGTAACTCTCCACCCCCTTCCAAGTAGCTCACCAAAGGATTTCTGAATCACATGTATTATACTGAATCATAACTTCAAAATCTGATTCACTGTCTATTACCATAGTAAATGTTTCATTTTGATGCCTGAATTTGTGCACTAATAAATTCATGGCCTCAGAGGCTTTGCAGGGCCCCCAAAAGTTTGTCCACACAACAAGCAAGAACGGAAACAGTTTTTAATGTAACTTCATTAAATGTCTTTATGTATTATGCCCACATAAATGTATTATTTTTATACATAAATCTAAGGACAAATGACATATTCTTTTGTATGTAGTGTAAAATATTATTTGACAGGGCCCTGTGTGATCTTGGACTTAGACTTAGACAAACTTTACTGGTCCACAAGGGAAATGATTTGGACACAGGAGCTCACTCATCACAATATATTATAATAACAAAGAGAAAAAATATGAGTGGTAATAATAAATTCAAAATAAGTAGCAGAAATATCAAGAGACCAGTGTCAGATAAGACATAATTATATAAATGTATATGTACAAGTAAAAACAACAGAAATATCATAATAAAAAATATAATATATGTCAGCTATATGCAAAACACTGCAAGGAAAACTTCACATCGATGGGGGGAATGGCCATTTGGGAACGGCTACTGTAGAATATTCCAGGCATAGCAAACTCCTTGGAGAAAAAAAAAGACTTCACATAATCACACAAAATGGGATCTGAGGTGCAACTCATTTTAATGATGTAGTTTTTCATCCTGAGCCCAGAGGACCTCAAACTGTTCTTTATAATGGAGTTATGACTGACGTGTCTACATTTCCTCTTGTCTTTTTTCTGCTCACCAGAACTGCTCCTTGTCAAAATCCATCATGGCCACCACGTCTAAAACGCTGCTTCCTCTCAGCGGAGGCGACGTACCGTCATCATTGGTCATATGTGACAGCTTTTGTCACAGGGACTCGGTGAATTGTGGGAAGTATTTCAAAGTTTCCAAATGCTTTTTACTCAGTGATTGTCACTTTTAAAGCAATTTCTCAAAAAAAAAAAAAGAAAAAAAAGAAGCGAGAATTATGATTGAGTCTGGTTTGAATCGCCCAGAAGAATATATCTGGCAACATAATCTAATTTCTGGCAATGTAGGTAGTCCAATTTACATTAGACTCAGATTAGGAGAGGCATTCAACTACGTGGGGTAAGAAACAGCCAATATACAATATGCGATATACAATACTGTGTCCAAAGTGCTGTACAGAGTTAAAACAGCAGAGCAAAATAAAAGTATAAAACAATAAAAAAAAGACCAATAGGCATAATACAATAAAAACAAATCACTAAAATACAGAGCAGAACACAACTCCCATGATGTTTAAAGCCAGTGAGTCTTAAGACAAGACTTAGACTTGTGTTTGACAATGACAGTCCCATGATCATCGTTAAATCTGTGTGAATGAAACAAACTGAAACACACCTCCAGGTATGTTTGTGATGAGGAAACAACACTGTAAAAGGAAACACCATTATAATAAAAGGATTATAACATGGGCTCTTTCATTTAATTGTGGGTAAATCTCCTTGTCAAAGCCTGATGTCGTCAGATCTCTTTTGCTAAGCACGGCTGGGTCCGGTTAGTATTTGGATGGGAGACCAGTGGGAAAATCAGGTGCCACAGTGATGCACCAGTGGCAAAACTGTCATCGTGTCCTTAAGCAAGACACTTCATCCACATTGTCTTGTATGAAAGTGGTGTGTGTGTGAATGTTAGTGGTGGTCAGAGCAGACTGGCGAAGCTGTGGCTACAATAGTAATTTATCACTATTGAGTGTGGATTAGTGTTGTAGTGAAGACTGCACTAATCGAGACCAAGACCTGTCTAAGACCACAGGGTCCCGAGACCAAGACAAGACCAAGACCTCTTAGGGTTGAGACAGAGACAAGACCGAGGCTTTTATAGGCCGAGACCAAATCAAGACCATCTTTGTAATTTTTTACATTTATTTGTATTTTACAGTTATTTTGGCACATGTATATCATTGTTTTTATAAATCTATCTCCATTTTGTAACTTGTCCAGTGTCAGACCTTGAGACCAAGACAAGACCGAGTCCAAGTGCCTTCAAGACCGAGTCCAAGCGACGTCAAGACTGGGACAAGACCGAGTCCAAGTGCCTTCAAGACCGAGTCCAAGCGATGTCAAGACTGGGACAAGACCGAGTCCAAGTGCCTTCAAGACCGAGTCCATGCACCTTCAAGTCCAGGACAAGACTGAGTCCAAGCGCCTTCCAGACCGAGAAAAAAACAAATCCAAGTGCCTTCAACACCGAGATAAGACCGAGTTCAAGCGCCTTCCAGACCGAGACAAGACCGAGTTCAAGCACCTTCAAGACTGAGATAAGACCGAGTTCAAGCGCCTTCAAGACCGGGACAAGACCGAGTCCAAACAAGATCGAGTCTGAGACGAGACCAAGACCACAAAAAAATGGTCTCGAGGCTGATCTCGAGACCAAGACCGGTCTTGAGTACTACAATCATAGTGTGGAGTGAATGAATAATGCACCAAATTGTAAATAAAATTGGAATGTCTGGAAAAGTGCTATATAAGACTAATTTGAACTGCTCAACGTGCTCAATCTGCCCCTCAGGGATAAAATGTTATATTGATGAATTGACATATTTGAATTTCCTTCGAGATGAATAAAGTATCTATCTACATATCTATCTATTGTCTTGAGTCACAGTACATATTCACTTTTTGCCAGTCGTCCTGTGTCTCTATAACACCTCTTTGCCCTTTCGCACATCCACACTACCTTTATGTTAAAACCCTGACTGCAACAAGGTCAGAGTCCACAAAGTCACAGCTAAACGTCCCTCGTGTGCGACGGGACTTCGACCTGTTTGTCTTCACACGTCCCACAAAATGGCCGCCCACGTGATAGACACTTCCTGGATTAGCCGTTAAAAGGTCAGGCAGAGGTCGGCGTTCCAGATAAGGTCGGAGTGACTTCCCCCCCGTCGTCCCCCGCCGCCCGCCCCTGATCCACCAGACAGTGATTAAAAGGAGGCGCCGCTCTGCTGACAGCTCGCATACTGTAAACAATGTAGTAGCAGCCTATATTAAAGTCGATTAGCAGAGTGCCCGTCACCAATAGGCTTGATTTTATAATGCAATTTCTCACTGTCATTGCACGAGTAAAGGTTAAAGGAACTGTATGCTCCCTGAGCTGCTGTATCCTTTAAAGGGCCCCTATTACACTGTTGTCTGGTCAATGTGCTGTTGTTGTTTCCTCATCACAAACATACCTGGAGTTTTGTTGTGCTTTATTCTAGTGCTGTCATGCGATTAAAAAAATGGAGAGATTAATTAATTATGATCTGTAATTAATTAATCTAATTAATCTCATTTTAATCTCACCTAAAAATTGCTGAGAAAAGCCTTCAAGTTGAGGTATTTTCATTTAAATTCATTATTACATTATTGTGGCAGATCAAAAGACTGATATAGATTTAAAAAAGTGACTTTATAAAGTCATTTATTGTTTAACAAATCTCTCCAAATTGGCTGTTGAGCCCAAGTCTCCATGAATAAGAAACTGTTTGTTGTAAAGTAGCAAAGACGAGGAAATCTGAACATAATAACTTTTGTTTACTTAAAGACAATAAAAAGTCCAGTCTTTCCTTAACCATATTAAAAATATTATTGATAGAGAAATGCTTTATATATGAGATCACTGGTTTTAGTCCTGGTTTAGACCTGGTTTAGACCTGGTTTAGACCTGCTTTAGTCCTACTTTAGTCCTGGAATGGATTAATCCTGGTTTTAGTCCTGGTGTTAGTCCTGGTGTTAGTCCTGGTTTAGACCTGGTTTTAGTTCTGGTTTTAGTCCTGGTTTTAGTCCTGGTTTAGACCTGGTTTAGACCTGGTTTAGACCTGGTTTAGTTCTGGTTTTAGTTCTGGTTTTAGTTCTGGTTTTAGTTCTGGTTTTAATCCTGGTTTAGTCCTGGTTTAGTCCTGGTTTAGTCCTGGTTTAGACCTGGTTTAGACCTGGTTTTAGTTCTGGGTTTAGTCCTGGTTTAGACCTGGTTTAGACCTGGTTTTAGTTCTGGTTTTAGTTCTGGTTTTAATCCTGGTTTAGTCCTGGTTTAGTCCTGGTTTAGACCTGGTTTAGACCTGGTTTTAGTTCTGGTTTTAGTTCTGGTTTTAGAAATAAAAAAATGTATAAATGTGTTTTTGTGTGTGTGTGTGTTGTTGTCCCAACAACACATAAAAACAGGTTTTATAATAAAGAAACTCACATACAGAAACACTAAAGTTAGAGATTAAAAATGAGATTAACGCGATTAAAAAACATAACGCGCTAAATATGACTGTAATTAATTAATCGCAATTAACGCGATAATTTGACACCCCTACTTTATTCACACACTCTTGCATATTTACTGTATTTTTCGGACTATAAGCCGCACGTAAAATCCTTTAAATTTTCTCAAAAATCGACAGTGCGCCTTATAATTCATTGCACCTTATGTATTAATTTGTTGTACTTATTGACCTCGAACCAATTTTATGTACACAGCGCTCAAAAATCTGCCAAATAGTTTTAGTACAACTTTGGTAAACTACAAAGCCGCACCACTCGATGGACTGCTGTAGTATTACAGCTACCGTAGCCGGGAGATTCGCAGAGTAAATCCGACAGAAGCTGAACTGCAACAGCACACAAGAAGCAAGCTGCTTTTTTCAGAGCTTTGTTTCTGTAAAACATAAACAAATGTGCACAAAGCTGGATTAAACACATTATTACTCAATGTATATTTGAGTCAACCTCGTAGGAAATAAAAAAAACAAACTTAAACGATTCATCCACATTCACATTCATAATACACAGTCACCAAGACAGGGAGGCAACGCTGGGTGAATTACACCACGATCTGCCTGGACTAAGGATCAGTCTCAAGTGTCGTCCATTTGTTTCACTTAATGCACCTTATAATCTGGTGTGGTGTTATAGTCCGAAAAATATGATAGGTTGTGTTCTTTTGTCAAACAGAAAACATGGGATGTCTTGTAGTAATACAAGAAATACTAAATGTGTTTTTAAACTCCATACACCTTTGTTAGAATCATTTGGATAATTTCAGCTCTAGCATTGACAAACTACTACTTGACGGCACCGTGGAACAGAGCATTTTGAGTTTTGGAGATGTAGACAGACTAATAATGTGTGAACACGTGTAAATGAAACAAAACACATCTCCAGGTCTGTTTTTGATGAGGTACATTACAACATGTCTTACAGCTTACAAGAGACATGTTTACGTAATAAAGGACATTTAAATTGCAGTGTTAATACACCATAAATAGACCATGAGATGCAGATTCCTTTGCATTTTCTCTATACTGAAACTGGATTCTGGATCTTTTGAATAAACATAAGTGGGTGAGGATAAGGGTAGGTGAAAACAGACATTCTCTGTGCACTCAAACCCTAGGTTCAAGACAATTCAGGGTCAAACATACATGAATGAAATTAAATGAAAAGGAATGAAAGACAACTCTGAGTATATGAATGATGAAGGAACACTGCTGTTTCATTAAATTCTGTATCATGTCAGTCGATCGCACCATTACTTCTGTAGCACTGAAATTGTAACATTTAAACAAACTTATAAAGACGACTGAGAAAACTGAACACAAATGCCCCCAAAAAGAAAATCATATTTTGCAGATTACAAACTGCAAGTCGTGACATCTGCAGCTGAAAACAGAAATTGAGCAGCAGAAAGAAAGTTTGGAGAGAGTGAGAAAATTGTGACACCGGGAGGATGCACCATGAAACTTTCCTGAAGTCACTGGATGGATGGACAAAGTCTGGACTTCAGTGACACTGAAACCATCCTGTCGGGATTCAGAAAGGCTGGAATAATTCTAACTGGAACTGATGCTGAGTCTGACGACAGTGACACAGAAGAGGAAGCGGCGCTCTGTTTACCTCTGGAGGTCACGGAGTTGCTCGGAAGAGGATGAAGAATTGAATGGATTTAGTGATTTGGAGTGAGATGGAGAGTTTGTTAAACTTGTTCTGTTCTGTTGTTTATGTTATAGTTTATCTGAAGAACTGTTCATATGTGACGTTAACAGTCTGTTGTTCTCTTTTCTATTGTTATTACTAGAACTTGAGAGAAGAACACAGCCTAAATATGCACGATCTGTGTGTTAAACATGTGTGAAAGAAAATGCCAGGTCTGTTTTTGATGCGGAAACATAGATCAGAAAACAGTGTAATTTGGGCCTTTAACACAAAAAAAACCCCAAAGTGCTTGCCATCATCATAGAACTTTAGTTAACTCCATGATTATAGGACTGTGCCGAGGGAGACTGTAGTTGTAGTACTACTTACTATAAAAGTAAGAGAATAACTTCTAATTGCAAACCATTGACTTCTACACAAGCACTCATATTCACTGGATTACTATTGACATTATTGAGGTTTTCATCAATGCATCAAGTGAAGAGCTATTGACCAGTGTGTCTGATATTCTGTCCCTCTGTCATCTCTGTAATGACTGTTTGTTTTATTATTGACAAAGCGCCACATGGCCTGTCACAGATCTGAACACATGACTGACACTGGCTGCACTGAGAATAGACTGACATTATTATCTACCAGACTGCATTTGAGCGAGCCGTCCAACAAGACGAGAAACATGGAGAGTCACAGGGTCCCTCGTGATTTGTTTCAATACTTGATACTTGACTCACTATACGATGTTATCACGTTATGGCGATACATGTGATAAACAGTACAATGCACACACTATTTTAAAGAACTAAGGCTACATTCAGACTGCAGCCTGAAGTGACCCAAATCCAAATTTTTTGGCCCCTGTGTGACCTGTATCTGATCTTTTAATGACAGTCTGAACGACACAGATCCGATTTTTTCAAATGTGACCCAGGCCACTTGGATATGTGCTCCTAAAACCAATACATATCTGATCTTTTGACATGCGACTTCAGTCTGAATGGTCAGGTCACATTCATCCCACCTACAAGTCAAGCTCAGAGTCTAGTCAATTTAGGGAATGCTAAGTTAGCGGGGTTTTTTTTGTGATTTTTTGGCATATATATATATATATATATATATATATATATATATATATTTCTTTTTTCTTCTTCTTCTTCTTTTTCTTCTTCTTCTTATTTTTTATTATTATTATTTTTTTGCAAATTTTTAGATTTTTATTTTTAACAAGTTTTTTTTTTTTTTTTTTTTTTTTGCGATTTATTTATTTATTTATTTATTTTTTGCATAGTTAGCAAGTTTTATTATTTTTTATTTTTTTTTAGCAACTTAGAAATATTTGGGGGTATCGCTGTATTCCGGCCAAATTGGAGAGGTCTTATTGGAACTGGCTGGTTTTTGAAGTGACTGCCAAAGAAATAACCGAGCAGGGCTACAGTCGGTCCTGGCTCCAATGTCAATGAAAAATAAAGAGCCTGTGAGACAAATACAAGGAGGATAAAGACTCAAACACACGAAGCGGCCGTGGACGTGTAATCTGAACATTTTATGGAGAACTGGACCGTATTTTGGAAGACAAGCCCAGAGTTTAGTCGACTTCCGTAAACACTGAGCACGCTCGCTGTGTGTGACATCATCGTGTCCTCAAATGCACATGCGGGACACTTTTGGGGCGTTTAAAGTTCACACTGGAGATCACACACAAGTCGCATTTAACTGCAAATGTGAACGACCTCGCAAAAAAATCGAATTTCACAACAAAATCCAGTCCTGCAGTCTTGAACGTAGCCAAACTACATTTTAACAACAGCTTTTCTTTATTAAAGGCCCTATATTACACAAATTTGACTCATCACAAACCTACCTGGAGTTGTGTTTTGTTTCATTCATACATATTTGAGTAATCCTTTGTTATTAGTCTGTCTGCATCTCCAAAGCTCAAAATGCTCTGTTCAACCTTACGATGTCATGAAGTGTAGTTTTCAGGTTAACATCTGTTTTTTAACCTTTTGTTCAGTAAAAACTGGCAATTCCAGGGTTGAAATTGACCAAATAATTCTCTTGAAGAGACAGATCACAACATAATGTAGCTTCGACCCTTTAATATTTTGTTGTGCCCTAATCCTGTACAAATAGAAACAAACCATCACCTCGACACCAGAACACCTAGAGATATGTGCGTCCACAGTTTGCCGGTCGGACGCTGCCTCTGTGAAAGTTAATTTAAATTCACCACACGCGTTCACAACATCGTGTTTGTGTCCCCGCCGTCTCCATCACCTGACAGGAAGCCTCCAGTGTCTATACATATCATTACCATGGCAGACACACGGTGAGATTTACAACCAAATGTGCAGTAACGTCATTCTCTCTGCATTGAGTACACGTGGATGTACTTTTACTGCGTTTACTGCGTATCTAAGTACAAAAGTAAAAATACAATTGTTAGGTACAAACTGTAGGTATCTGTACTTTACTGAAGAACATTTTATAGTGGATATTTACTTGTACTTCACTACATTTGAGAGAAGGTGTCTGTACTTTCTACTCCGTTACGTTTTAGGTCTGGACTTAGATCTGGTTTAGATCTAGTTTAGACCTGGTTTTAGTCCTGGTTTAGTCCTGGTTTAGTTAGTTTAGACCTGGTTTAGATCTAGTTTAGACCTGGTTTTAGTCCTGGTTTAGTCCTGGTTTAGACCTGGTTTAGATCTAGTTTAGATCTAGTTTAGGCCTGGGGATACAACCCGAAATGTGTAAACAGGAAAATACCGCTGTGTAATTGATTTATTTCAGCAAAGTATCTGTAAGCCAATTACCACTCACTGAAACAGTAACTGTAACTGAATACAGTTACTCATAATTTGTACTCTGATTACATAACTCCAGTACATGTAATCTGTTACTCCCCAACACTGCAGTTCACAGATAACCCAACAATACAAATCAAAGAACAATAAGTAAAACAGGGTCATAGGACTCAGTAAAAGATTAACAAAAAATGAGAGCCACAGCCAGAAAGGATCAGTCTTTAGTTTTAAACCTGTTTTTGGGACCACAGCAGGTTCTGACTGGAGGAGCGGAGGGGGCGTCTCGAGGAGAAGGGGGTTAAAAGGTTCAGGAGGTACTGGGGGGTCTGCCTGTGGAGTGCTCTCAAAGTAACAACTAAAATTTTAAGATCAATACTGAACTTTACAGGAAGCCGGTGGAGGGATGAAAGAACCGGAGTGATGTGTGATGTTCTGGGGGTTCCTGTTAAAAGCATGGCAACGGAATTTTGTACAATCTGGAGTCAGTACCTCCTATGGGTAGCTGTAAATCACACAAGAGAGTGGCTACACAACACTGCTGAATCCTGTGTGTACCACCAATTAAGAAAATAAAAATGAAGAACAAAGTACAGAGCAGTGGAGTGTACTGGTGGCAGAGAAAACGGGGCTTGAGCTGCAAAATGTAGATTCAAGATGACTCAAATATACACAAATCACTCCAAATACAACTTCGAGAGGATCAGTTAGAAGGGAAACAACCATAACACAGTTCAAAGCTCTGCAAAGTCAATTTTGTATAATAGGTCCACTTTAAAAAGTCATTCTGAAGTGTAATTTTCCCACTAATCAAGATAACTGGTGCTTTATCAAAGGTGCACTGTGTAACTTTGCTGGTAGAGGGCCCTCCCGTTACTTGTCTCCATGGAGATTTTACTGCTTTACCTCCAATATTTCAAAGTATGGCATTAACCTTTCTGATCTACATAGAGAAACGAGCAGGAGACGCCACCAGACAGATTTACCGGTGAGATCTGTGAAGAGGCGACCCGCTCACAGTTAGAATGCCTGTTTTTAAAGTATTTTAGAGCAATAAAAAACACCCTTAACTGAAAATATGCGTCTTATATGTTACATAAGTTTATTACCTTATTGTTGTCAATCTTCGTTCCTGCCCTCACCTCTGGTCATGAGCTCTGGGCAATGACCGAAAGGACGAGATCGTGGATACAAGCGGCCGAAATGAGTTTCCTTCGCAGGGAGGCTGGGCGCTCCCTTAGAGATAGGTTGAAAAGCTCAGTCACACGGGAGGAGCTCGGAATAGAGCCGCTGCTCCTCCACGTCAAGAGGAGCAGATAAGGTGGCTTGGGCATTTGTTCTGATGCTTCTTGGGCGCCTCCCTCGAGAGAGGTTCTTGGCATGTTCCACTGGAAGAAGACCTCGAGGAAGACCCAGGACACGCTGGAGGGACTATGTCTCTTGGCCGGCTGCTGGAGGAAGTGTTTGGGGTGAAGGAAGTCTGGGAGTCCCTGCTTAGACTGCTGCCTCTGTGATCTGGCCCCGGATAAGCGGAGGAAAATGGATGGATTGGTCCATCTATCCATTTTCCTCCGCTTATCCGGGGATATTGTGGAAAGTTGCAGGTGTGGCATTCCACGGGTTTCTACCTTGATTTCATGTAGTGACTACTGACTGAACCAATACATAAATTAACATTTATGTTAACACAACGTCTAATAGAGGAAAAGAACCAACAACGCCACTTGTGACCTGGCCCTAGGACCAGCTAATATAAAAGCACGTAGGTTCGTTGTTGATAAACAGAGGCATGGTTCACATATAGCAAAATTGTCCTGTTTAGTTATACTTAAATTAGTTCAGTTTGACAGTAACGTTTCATTACGTTAGGACAATTTTCTTCACAGTTCACAGAATGATTCTTGGTTCTTCAGACAGTTTGGTTGCAAATCCAGTTCAAGTTAAACTCTCCAGAAAGCAAACAGGTACACAGGAAAGGAAAAGCAAGGTGGCAAAAGTGCACTCAACTCCAACAGCTCAAGATTTATAAAGTAAAATGCACATTAATTGTAATTGTACAACTAAGCGATTGTTTGGAGGTCTGATATAATGCCACACACACACCTGTATTAGTCGCTGAATGAGTGCGGCAAAGGACAGATGCCAAACCCCTGACGGTACACAAGAACGCTGCAGAAAACAATGTGGGCCCATGGTAGAAAGCAGTAAAAAAAATAAAATAATCAACGCTACAGACCTTATTGAATCTTGAACTTAACATCGAATCTAGAATACTACCTGAGAGTGGTGAACGAGCCGTGTCAACAACAAGAAACCGCAAGTAAGAACATGAGGCCAGAGGACGAGGGGACGGAAAGAGAGAGCTTTTATAGACCAGTAACCAATAATAAAACTTCACCCAAGTGACCGAGCCCGCCTGAAAGCTGTACTGCCCCACAGACATCGCAGTAACATCTCCATGGTAGCGGAACCCCAACCTGAAACTAGATAAAAGCTCCAACAAGAACTTTCTACAACGTCCTCAAACTATGAAAATCAACATGTGAAGATTATAGTGGTGCAATCTGCAAAGTGCTTCCAAAGGTCACGTTTGAATTTCATCTTTTACGTTACACCCCTGAACCCCAGACATAATTAGACGATCTCTGTTTCCACACACGCGCCGAGCTGAGGTTCATTTGTCCTGGAGATGCTGTATTTACATCCAAATGCAAAGGTTAAGCAGATGTTCTTATGAAAGGGTAATTGCAGAAGCCAGAGTTGATTAATTTTGTATTACTCACAACCACACGTATATATATATTCTAACTTGTGTGACCTTTTTTGCAGTGTGATATTATCGTTTTACAATGCACGCGCTGTTCAGATCTTGTCGACAGCGATGGAGTTTATGAAGGGACAGATTTGGAAGAAGAAGGTTAATGGATGTATAGATGTGTACGTTAAAGGGCTCATATTACGCTATTTTCTGATCTATGTTATAATGTTGTTTTCTCGTCACAAACAGACCTGGAGTTGTGTTTTGTTTCATTCACACAAGTTCTTCTCTCAAACAGAAAGCACTCTGGTCCACCGTGTAATGTCATGTAGTAATAACCCCATGTCTTGTCAATAATCATATCATTGTTGCACAGTCTTCCATTGACCTCTTGTATAAAGTAGAGATTTTATATTTCATGACTTATTTTTCTTTTTTTTTTTTACTTGTACATATACATTTACATAATTATGTCTTATCTGACACCTGTCTCTTGCTGTCTTTTTTGCTACTCATTTAGAGTTTTAGGTGCACTTAAAATCCTTTAATTTTCTCAAAAATCGACAGTGCGCCTTATGTATTCATTCTGTTCATTCATTCTGGTTGTGTTTACTGACCTTGAACAGATTTTATGTGGTACACGGCGTTCAATAATCTGTCAAAAGGGTTTTAGTACGACTTTGGTAAACTACAAAGCCGCACCGCTTGATGAATTGTCAGAGCATTAGGGCTACTGTAGTCAGGAGCCTCGCGGAGTCCGACAAAAGCATCAGTGAACTTATAGTTTATGCAAATGAGTCATGTGGTTTTAAGTTTTGTTTCTGTAAAACGTAAACAAATGTGCACAAAGCTGCATTTAAACACATTATTACTCAATGTACATTTGAGTCCTCTTCGCAGGAAATAAAAAAAAAAAAAAAGAAACTGTGCCTTATAATCCGGTGCACCTTCTGTATGAAAATAGACGAGAGAATTCAACATTATTGATATTGCGCCTTATAATCCGGTGCACTTTATAGTCCATAAAATATGGTTGGTTGTGCTCTTTCCTCAAACTGAAAACATGATGTCATGTGGTAATACATGAAATGCTTCACTGTGTTTTTAAACTCCATGCACCTTCACTGGAATCATTTGGACAATTTCAGCTCTGGAATTGCCAAACAACTACTTGACAGACAGATTAATACAAAAGGATTACTCAAACATGTGTAAATGAAACAAAACACAACTCCAGGTCTGAACATTATAACATGTCTTAAAAATTACAAGAGTCATGTTTGCGTAATAAAGGACATTTAAATTGCTGTGTTAATACTATATTTGAGTCGTCCTCGAAGGAAATAAAAAAACTAACTTAAATGATCCACCCACATTCACATTCAAAATCCACATTCACCAAGAAAAATTACACCACGATCTGTCAATGGATCGTGGACGCCTGGACTAAGGGTCAGTCTCAAGTGTTGTACATTTGTTTCACTTAATGTGTCTTATAATCCAGTGCACCTTATGTATGAAAATAGATGAGAGAATTCAACATTATTGATATTGCGTCTTATAATCTGGTGCACCTTATAGTCCGAAAAGTATTACCATTTATATATTTTTATTTTTTTCTCTTTGTTATTATATTGTGATGTGTGAGCTACCGAGTCCAAATAATTTCCCTTGTGGATCAATAAAGTTTCTCTAGTTCTAAGTCTAAAACAGGAAGTGGTCTACTCTGTTTTTAAACAACATACACTTTCACTAGAATCATTTGGATAAGTTCAGTCCTGGAATTCAATCTCTAATAAAGTTAAAAGGTTGCCATTAACTTCAAGAAATCGCAAGGTGGAACGGTGCATTAGGAGCTATGGAGATGTAGACAGGATGTAGACTCCAGGGAACTCCAACCTTTTGTGTTCAGTGAGCTACCTTTACAAAATGAAAATGCTGGAGAGATATTCATTTTAGAGGTCACAAGACATGGAGTCGATATAAGAGGGCAACCCTTAGATGTAACATAACACTATTATCCATTTATTAGTGCACAAAGTTCAAAATAACACATTTACAGTGGCAATTCATCAAATTTGACTTATTCAGTACAGTATGTATAATTCATAAATCCCCTGGTGACCTACAGGTTGGCGACCCCTGATGTCGACAATAATAAAGGATTACTCAAACATGAGTCAGTGTCTGTGTACGCAAGTGTTTGAAAGTGTGTGTGAATGTGTGAATGGTTCCTTGATGTAAAGCATTTTGAGGGCCTTGAATGTGAAAAAGCACTAGATAAAAAATGTGATGATTTACCAACTGCAGTAGTTTGTCCTTCATAAAAGTTTACACCTGCTTTTGAAACATTTTCAGACAGTTTCACAAACCCTCATAGTCCCGATTAAATAAGACAGTATCATTTGCATTTTCTCTGCTTCAATTTTTATTGGCTGACCAGCAAGTCCCTTCTGTTCTGTTTGAATCCAGAAGGAACTGGAACTGGACAGCAGAGGGTGAAAATCCTCTGTCCAAACTTTAGACAATCCAAACATTGTTCATTTGTAGCACGTAATCCATGTATCATTCGTTCATTCATTTTTCAATACAAAACCAAAAATAAGAAAATGAAAAATCAACAGTTTTCTTCATTATTTGTCTCCAAAAAACCAAAATGAAAAAAAAAAACGGATAATGATTCATTTTTTCAGTTTTCGATTTTGTGTTTAAATGAAGAATGGAAAAAACGGATAATGTCTGTTTCCCGTTTACGTGACTTCTGTGACTGCGATGCCGGATTTTGCACTGCATATGGACTGAACCAGGACTGATCCAGGTCCGGGACCAGACCGGGACCAGAGCGGGACTGAGACCGAGACCAGGCCGAGACCAGGCCGGGACCAGATCGAGACTGAGATCAAAACTGACACTGGGACCAGACTGAGACTGAGACTGGACCAGACCTGGACCAGACCTGGACCAGAGCGGGACTGAGACCGAGACCAGGCCAAGACCAGGCTGGGACCAGACCGAGATTGAGATCAGAAGTGAGACTGGGACCAGACCGAGACTGAGACTGGACCAGACCTGGACCAGAGCGGGACTGAGACCGAGACCAGGCCGAGACCAGGCTGGGACCAGACCAAGACTGAGACTGGACCAGACCTGGACCAGAGCGGGACTGAGACCGAGACCAGGCCGAGACCAGGCCGGGACCAGATCGAGACTGAGATCAGAACTGACACCGGGACCAGACTGAGACTGGACCAGACCTGGACCAGAGCGGAACTGAGACCGAGACCAGGCCAAGACCAGGCTGGGACCAGACCGAGACTGAGACTGGACCAGACCTGGACCAGAGCGGGACTGAGACCAGACCGGGACTCAGACCCCGGAGGCTCGGAGTCAAAGCTCAGAGTCCACTCTGGTCCCGGTGTGGTCTCGGACCTGGATCAGTCCTGGTTCAGTCCGTATGCGGTGCAAAAGTCGCAGTCACAGAAGTCACGTAAACGGGAAACGGCCCTTATCTGTTTTTTCCATTCTTCATTTAAACACAAAATCGAAAACTGACAAAACAAATCATTATCTATTTTTTCATTTTGGTTTTGGAGACAAATAATAAAGAAAACAGTTGTTTTTTTGTTTTCCAAATTTTTGGTTTTATATTGAAAAATGAATGAACGAATGATACACGGATTGCACATGTTCCTGAAATGCAGAAGACATGTCCTCTCAAAATTTCAGAACAAAATATTTAACTTCCATTTTCTTTGTCTTTGTAAAGTTTTTTCATAGCATGTTGTTCTGGCTGGTCAGGTAACAAATCTTGTTTATTGTGGCAGAATTTCCTCGTTTGCATATAACCTCAAAACGGCCCACAACTCTGAACCGAAAAGCTTGTAGTTAATTAGCACACGCAGCGAACAATTAGACACAGCAGTCGAACCGACCACTTCTCACTAAATTACACGCTTCAGCTCATTTTTCCAACTCCATTGCTCCCTGATCTCACAACATTGGAGTGGATGGATGTTCTCGGGGTTTTCCCATCTCCCAAATCGCGTCCGGTTCTGTAGATGATCCGTCTTGTTTAATGGGAAATGAGCTCAAACCTAAAGTAGTCTCCTGCCTCTGCTGTCCCGTCGCCGTCTCTACACTCTTTCTCTGTTTATTTACTCTGCTCAAAATCCAATTATGGGCCCGTCCAACATGACAGATAAGAAGTACAACTACAGTCAAAGGATGCAGATACGAGATCAAGTCCAAAACTAGATTTGAAATGTCAAAACTAAGAACTATTTGCAGAGATTATTTTTTGAACAATTAAAGGATTATGTAAGGATTTTGATTACGAATTTGGCTGATTTTAAGTAATTCAATTGATTTCTTAATTTTTGTTGCTATTTGTGTATTTGGTTTGCTCAAAGTTGGGACAGAAACTCAGATTAAATGCTAAAAAATCTCAGCCTTTTTAGCAGGTTTCCATCCATAAAGAAAAGTACTTTTTACTTTTTAATCCACATTTAAAGTATACTGGAGTAGTAAGTACAGATACCTGCTCTCAGAATGTAATGAGGTAAAAGTAAGTATCCACTGTAAAATGTACTTAATATATGTAAAAATTGTACTTGAGTATTGTACTTTTACTTCTCTGCTTCATTTCCTTCCACCCCTGGAATTAATCATAATATTTTGCTGAAACTTGACACCAGATGTAGGAACCTGCAAGTCGTGACTTGGACTCGAGTCAGACTTGAGTCACTATTTTTAGGACTTGAGACTTGACTTAATAAAATAGACTAAGTCTTGGGACTCGACTTGGACTTGAAGGTCAGTGACTCGGGACTTAACTCCAACTTGACAGGACTTGAGAAGCTCCTTTAAATCTGAATTCTTTCCATTCTGACCGTAATGATTCGCACTTGTCAACACATTTAAAAAGAAAAAAAAAAAGTATTTCTACAACTAAGTAATAAGAACTATGATTTTTTTAAAGTAAAATTTATCTTAAAATGCATTTAAATTGCAGAAATCTAAGCTATATTTGGTACTTTGGTTTAAATTTAGGGACTTGAAATGACTTGAAGCTCAAAGCAGACCACTTGGACTTGACTTGGACTGTCCCGATCCAATCATGTGTTCAGAAATCAGCGCCAATCACGTGACTGCGGACTCAATCCGGACTCGGACGTTATGTGCCAATCAGGTATCAGATAAATAATATAAACACACAAGACACACAGGACACAACAGTTTTTCTGAGACGCGGGATTTGCTCAGACATGTCCAGTCAGAGCGACACTGGGACATTTGGGCCGTGCCGTTTCCGGGTGCTGTTACCTGTGGTTCTGTGGTGATTGGGACATCCCTAACTTGAACTTATGGGCCAGTGAATTGAGACTCGACTTGAACTTACCTGTCTTTGACTTGGGACATGACTCGGACGTGAGGTCAAAAACTTGAGACTTACTTCGCAAAACAACGACTTGGTCCCACCTCTGCTTGACACTCAAATGACGTAAGATAGTCTCATAACTCCATTCACACACATTTCCTAGTACAGGGGTGTCAAACTCATTTTGGTCTGGGGGCCATATCCAACCTACTTTGATCCCAAAGGGGCCGGATCAGAAAACTCATGTCATATAAACCCCAAAAATAGCAATAAGTTGAAATATTTGTGCAGAGAAACACAAATCTATTACAGAAATCTTTTTTTAATTGATGAACTCTTTCTTTTACAAAATATTATAATCTTATGAACAACTTGAAACTTTAAGAAAAATGCAATTTCAACACAATGTTTTAACATGAACTTGTATGCAAACAGGAATAAGTCAATTTTTCTTCCTGCACTCGGCTCCACTTTTCTCATTTTTGACATTTTTCTGATGAGGGTGTCACGGTCAACAGTTAAAACGATCGTCCTTTAAGAGTGTTTGGAAAGAGACAAGTCTTCATTTGTGCTGCTCTGGTGGGAGGGGCCACGTACAGAGACGCTGGAGACGCTGCTGTGATAAACACCACAGAAAATTAACAAGATTTTAATAGAAAATATTATTAAAATATTTTAGTAGAAAATCACCCAAGGGCCACATTAAAGGTCTTGGAGGGCCGGATCTGGCCCCCGGGCCTTATGTTTGACACCTGTGTCCTAGTAAATTGGCAGACAAAATTGCCAATCATTCAACAATAACCCACTCCGTACACCTTTACTAGAATCATTTGGATCATTTCAGACCTGGAATTTCTAGTCTCGACTGAACAAAAGGTAAAAAGAGCTGTTAACTTGAAAACTAAAAAGCTTCATGACCTCACAAGGTGGAACAGAGCATTTAGAGACATCGCCGTGAAGAAAAGCATTTGACGGACCCTTCACCAGCAAAGTTACACGATGCACTTTAATCACAGCACGAAATGAAGTGGCCCAGTGAAATTCTTGGGGACATTTTCTTACAGAATCTAAAGCACTCTCCTTCCGACTCATTTCCATCCGGACACTGTTTCTTGTTCAGTCCTGGCTCCACTCGGTTCATTGTATTCAAATGTGTTGGTCGCTCTTCAGTCCAGGTCTGCTCCTCTCTGCTGCTGCCCGCTCGCCTCCATTCTTCTGCAAAAACTGTCACATCGCCTTGGCGTCCGTCTACGGGGCCACCTTTCAACTCCTCAGCCGTTTGTGTCGTAAACGTGGAGATCTTCGGCCAACTTCTTAAGCTTTGCAAAATCGTAGTCTGCCTGTCTGATATTTTTGCTAAAATTGAGTTGTTTATACTTGAATCACATATTGTCTCGACACTTTTATCAAGTTTTCAATTTAGTTTTGATTGGGATTATTGGTAGGCTTTGAAGAAGAGTATCTTTTGAAGGGGGATGATGTCAAAGGTCGATCTTGTAAGTAGAAGAGTGTTTCTAAAAATAAAAAAATGTTTTTAAGCACACATTCAATTATTTTCTCATTTTCAGTGTTGATCCATTGCTGTCACATCACAATAAGGGTGTTCTACATGTATCTCTATGGTGGAATGGTCAGCAGTTATCATGGAGACACAAAAAGCACATTAGTAAATGGTCAAAAAGGTTTTATGGTTGTCTGAAAACTCAAGAAAAACTACAAAATGGATTTAAACAGCACATTTTCAGGAGCCTGTAATCAATACTGTTTAGGAGTTTGATTTTCAATTAAAAAAAGTGAGAGACTAACAAATCAGTTGTTTATGGTCAGATTGTGTTACAATTAGGGATGTCCCGATCAGGTTTTTTTTGCCCCCGAGTCCGAGTCATTTGATTTTGAGTACCTGCCGATACTTCTATAAAACATAGAAAAGAATAAGATCCAGGATGTTTGGGGGGGATTAGATTGTATTGGTTTCAATGTGTAGTATTTGGGCTGAACTTGTGAAAAATCAAATGTCCAAAACTTAAATTTTATTAACTTTTCTAACCATTCACCATCATTGTTTAAAATCTTTACTTTTACCACAGTTTGGTCTTGGAATGTGTGACTTAGTAAACTTAATGAACTGGACAAAACAGGAACCAGACCAGAATCAGATCAGACCTGAGACTCTGCACAACCTACAGTTTGTGCATTTGATATTATATGTTTGAATGTGCATTACATTTGAAATATTTAGGCTCATCTATGAAATCCAAATAATACAAAATCTTACCAAATAAAAATGAGATGACAGAAGCCCCACAGCCTCTCTCCCCCGCACCGCCCCCACATCCACAAACCCACAGAGGAGTGCACATCGCAACATCCATCCCACTGCTCAATAGACACTTCATGCAACTGTTCCCACCCTCTCCGCCAAAAGCGCCAGCTCCACTGCGTAACATGCAAACAAACAGCACTGTGTGATGACGCCATCGGCCGCGCAGGTGTGAACACAGGACACAGAACCCCAGGTAACAGCGCCCGAGCGCGACACGGCCCAAAAGTCCCAGTGTGAGTGCACTGCTAGTACAGCAGGCGCTGGGACAGACGCCGCGTTAACTGGACGTCCCTGAGCAAATCCAACACCTCAGTTAAAAAAAACCAAAACCAAACAGTTGTGTCCTGTGTGTTATATACTAATATTATTTATCCGATGCCTGATCGGAACTTAACGTTCAAGTCCGTATCGAGTCCACAGTCACGTGATCTCCTCCTATTTCCGATTCATGTGATTGGATCAAGACAACACTAGTTAAAATAAAGTAGTGACCATTCAGATTAGAAAAAGCCTCTCTCTGATCTGAATGGTCACTACCTAAACCCTCAGTGCCTGCAGCCAATCATGAATCAGTGCTAGTGCAGTTTCTTCACCTCAGTGAGGGAATTCTGGACGTTCTGAGCTTGCCCATGTATATATATATATATGTGTGTGTATATATATATATATATATATATATATATATATATATATATATATATATATATATATATATATATATAATGTATAAATATATAGCACTTGTGGCTGAATAAAGAGGCTTCAGAGAGTGTTTCCTTCTTTACTCCCACTGATTGCCGTATGCACTGAAACACACACATCAGTGATCACACTATGTCACACTTTACAATTACGTTATACAACAATAACATTTTAAAGTTACAAAATTATGATTATGAGAAAGAAACATTAAATTAAATCATCATTTCTCAACTGAAACTCAAGAAACACATCTATGACCTCTCCTGGATGGGTTTCCTCCAGGCGCTCCGGTTTCCCTCATCAACCCAAAACCTGCTCCAGGTCTCCAGGAAGAACAGATGATAGTCAAGGTCAGTTAAATACAATCAATTCAATCATTGTGTCCTTAGGCAAGACACTTCACCCACATTGCCTAGTATGAAAGTGGTGTGTGTGTGAGTGATGGTGGTGGTCGAAGGGACCGATGGCGCCGATTGGCATGGCAGCCGCGCTTCTGTCAGTCTGCCCCAGGGCAGCTGTGGCTACAATAGTAGTTTACCATCACCAGGTATAGAGTGAATGAATAATGCTGAATAATGCTCTGTAAAGCGTCTTTGTGACAAAAATGTCTGGGAAAAGCACTTTAAATAAAGACTTACTTACTTACTTACTCTTCACACTTTACAGTTTGATTATACAACAGAGGACTCTTTTAAATTACAAAATTATAATTATCAGAAAGAAATATTCACTTAAATTGTCGTGTCTCACTTGAAACACAAGAGACAAATCTATGACCTCGCTATTCATGTCCACACACACTTTACAATCAGGTGATATAACAGTGGACACTTTGAAATTACAAAAATACATTTATAAAAGAGAAATATTCCTGAAATATGACCTCACTATTCACGTCTGGAACATTTTACAATTCAGCTATGAGTAAGTTTTTATTGATATCTTTTTTTTCATAGACATTATGTCACAAAGATGATTTACAGTTCATTATTCAATTCACTCCACACTCAAGCACATTTCTAAATTATAAAATTATAATTAAATAAAAAAAAAAAGTCACTTAAATCATATAACTGTAGATGCTTCGAAATTACAAAATTTTACTGTATTCGTCATGTCTTACCTGCAACACAAGAGACACATCTATGACTATGCTGTTCACTTTCAGGCACGCTTTATAATTCAGACTCTTCAGAGGACTATTCTAACTTACAAAATTATAATCAGAAAGAAATATTCAATTAAATCGTTCTTTCTTACCTGAAACACAAGAGACACATCTATGACCTCACTATTCACGTCCGGAACACTTTACAATTTAGTTATAAGTAAGTACATTTTCAAAGACATATGTCACAAAAGATGCTTCACAGATCATTATTTATTCACTCCACACTTGAGGACACTTCTAAATTACAAAATTATAATTATCAGAAAGAAATATTCAATTAAAATGCCATTTCTTACCTGAAACACGAGAGGCGCATCTATGACCACACTATTCACGTCTGGGAACACTTTACAATTTGATTATACAACAGAGGACGCTTCTAAATGACAAAATTAAAATTACCAGATGGAAACATGCACTTAAATCATCATTTCTCACCTAGAAACACAAGAGACACATCTATGACCATGCACTTTTAGGTCATATAATTGTGGATGCTTCAAAATTACAAAATTATATTTACGAAAGAGAAATATTCAATTAAATCATCATTTCTCACCTAAAACACAAGCGACATATCTATGACCTCGCTATTCACGTCCAGCACACTTAACAATTCGATATACAACAGAGGACTTTCTGTAAATTACAAAATTTTAAGTATCAGAAAGAAATATTCACTAAAATCGTCATTTCTCACCCGAAAAGAGGCACATGTATGATGTCGCTATTCACATCCACACACACTGTACAATTAGATCATATAACTGTAGACGCTTCAAAATTACAAAATTATACTATAGTTATAAAACAGAAATATTCATTTAAATTGTAATTTCTCACCTGAAACAAAAGAAACACATCTCTGACCTCGCTATTCACACTTTACAGTTTGATTATACAACAGAGGACTCTTTTAAATTACAAAATTATAAATATCAGAAAGAAATATTCATTTAAATTGTCGTGTCTCACCTGAAACACAAGAGACAAATCTATGACCTCGCTATTCATGTCCACACACACTTTACAATCAGGTGATATAACTGTGTACGCTTCGAAATTACAAAAATACATTTATAAAAGAGAAATATTCACTTAAATCATCACCTGAAACACAAGAAACACATCTATGACCTCGCTATTCACATCTGGAACATTTTACAATTCGGTTATAAGTAAGTTTTTATTTATATCGCGCTTTTCATGGACATTATGTTACAAAGATGCTTCATAGATCATTATTCAATTCACTCCACACTCAAGGACACTTCTAAATGATAAAATTATAATTATCCCCCCCAAAAAAAGTCACTTAAATCATCATTTCTTACCTGAAACAAAAGAGACACATCTATGAGCGCACTATTCACGTCCAGCACACTTTACAGTTTGGTTATACAACAGAGGATGCTTCTAAATTACAAAATTAGAATGATCAGAAAGAAACATGCACTTAAATCATCATTTCTTAGATTTTAAAAATCATTCTGAAACACAAGAGAAACATCTATGACCATGCTATTCATGTCCAGAACACTTTACAATTTGACTTCTTGGGTTCTTTTTAAAGACAATGCAGTAAAGTGTGTTTACCTTGTTGACATGTTTCGGCTGCTAGCTGCAAGCCATCTTCAGAAACTGTCACCGGTGTTGGTGGTGACGTGTCGTATATCAGCTGTTGTTACTTCCTGTAGGCGTGGTCAGCGTGATGGACCTGGCAGGTCGCTCAGACTGACCACGCCTCCCGTCGCCCGGTGTCTCTGGAGGAGGGTGTCCCAGGTGTGTGAAAGGAGGAACGCGCCGTCATCACGGTTAATGCTGTCCGTGCCTCGTTTCCTGATTTCAACGTCCTCCTTGATCCAGCGTTTGAACTTGTTGTTTTCCGATCCAATGATCCGAGCCCCGTCCCAATCCATAATGTGGTTGTTCCTTTTACAGTGTCTGATACGGCGGATTTTAGGTTTTCCTGTTCTGCTTTGTCTTTTTGTGTTCTGGTGAGTCTCCCTGACGTTTCCTTCTCGCATTCCTTTTGGTGTTCCTTTTTTCAGATGTGAAATGCCCGGCCTGTTTCCCCTATGTATGATTTATTGCATGATTTGCATTGAATTTTGTAGATGGCATTGCATTGCACACCTGGGACACCCTCCTCGAGAGAACACCGGGCGACGGGAGGCGTGGTCAGTCTGAGCGACCTGCCAGGTCCATCAGGCTGACCACGCCTACAGGAAGTAACAACAGCTGATATACGACACGTCACCACCAACACCGGTGACAGTTCTGAAGATGGTTTGCAGCTAGCAGCCGAAACATGTCAACAAGGTAAACACACTTCACTGCATTGTCTTTAAAAAGAACCTAAGAAGTTAAAGTATATAAGAAGACAAAATGAACATCTTTTACTTTACAATTTGGTCATATAACTTTAGACGCTTTGAAATTATAATCATAAAAGAGAAATATTTACTTAAATTGTGATTTCTCACCTGAAACACAAGAGACACATTTATGACTATGCATAGAATGACCATATTTCCATTTGTGAAAACCCGGACACCTTACCGGGGGTGGGAGGTGGGGCCTTGACATTGAGCTCCAGTCCCTCGCTATATCACGGTTCACCTTTCGCGGTCTCACTGTTTCGCGGATTTTCTTTTTCTTTTTTTTTTTTTTAACACATGGGTCAGGACTAAACCAGGTCTAAACCAGGACTAATCTTGGACTTAAGAGAGAGAACGCCGAGCATTTTGTCCGCAAAGCGAGATCGGGCAATTGCCGCATTTACCTCCGTGAGGTGCGGAGCTCTGCATCTGTCCTTTTTCCTGCGGTCACCTCCGATCCCGGCCCGACAGTCAGTCCTGTTTCAGTTCTGGTTTAGTCCTAGTTCAGTCCTGGAATCAGTCTTAGGTTAGTCCTGGTTTAGTCTTAGTTCAGTCCATGGCGTAGGCAGCGCAAAAGTTTGATATAATCTCGGGTTAACGGACGGTGCGGTGTTGTACTGCAGGTCTCCAAAAATGGACCCGTGCAGGACTCTGCGCTGTACGGCTCTATTACAGAATAAATGAATCTTGGGTTCGTTACATAAAGAAGGAGGAAAGTAACAAAAGGACAACAGCAGCAATAAGTTTTAAGAAGGATGCAAAAAGGTTGGTAAGTGTCCTGTGTAAAAAAGTGTATAAAGTGTGTGAGGGAGGGATTTTACAGCCTTAAAACAGATATAATGATTGTAAAATATAAAGTTGACTACTTCTTGGATTTCACCTATCGCGGGTTATTTTTAGAACGTAACCCCCACGATAAACGAGGGACACTGTACTCTCACCTCGCAACCTGTGCACATGGCCTCCCACTTGTCCCGACCAGGAGGGAAAACGGAGAATTTCTTGTACAAGTCATTGTTAAATGCGCATTTGCGTTTCGGCATGTTGCAGACTGACCGACCGTTTGTGTCTCGCTCCTTCTGAGTCACAGACGCTACGAGAGACGCTCAGTTTAATGCCCCCAATGAAAGATGATGAAAACCCTGATGCCCTGAACAGGACGCAAAATACAGACATTTGGTCACCCTAACTATTCATATCTCCTGTCTAAAATCTTAATTGTTTCTTGTGCGTGTTAAATACAAAAAATACAAATTTAAAAATGCTCTGGTTCAACATTTACATAACCCATGTCATTGTTTTTGATTATTTAGTTGAATTTTGTTGTTTATCTTGTTGTATCCTGTGATTATCTTTGAACTCTGTTTATTATTATTATTGTTATTTTTATTATTATTATTTATTATCATTATTATCATTATCATCATTATTATTATTATTATTTTATTTTTTTCTTTCAAATTTGTTTTATTAAGTGTGAAACAGTCAAGCATGAGTGAGTGTGACTGTGTGTGTGTTTGTGGTTGTGTTGCTTTTGTTGTTTTGATGCTTATTTGAATGTATGTCTCCTACTGTCTGCCCAACTGTATCTGTCTTTTGTTGTTGTATTTATGAGGACCCCCTTGAAAACGAGATGGTGGCACATCTCAAGGGGCTTATCCTCCAAACAAATAAAATTAAATTCAAACAAATTCAACTTTTATACAAAACTATGAAAAAATAAGAGGTGGGCGTTGCTTTTTAATCCATTACCTTTCTCTTACAGTATTACTAACTGTGTCTGCTTATTACTCTTGGTCCCACATACTGTACATAAGCACTGAAACTGGCAACCCAAATTCAGAAACTCATTTGAGGCTCATTCTGCTTTCCAGACCGGTGTCGGTACGGTACACACTGTTGGGCAAGTTACTTTGAAACTGTAATGCGTTATTTATTACCTATTACTGTCATTTCAAAGTAATTCGTTACATTACAATATTACTGCATTTAAAATGTAAGGCATTACATTACTATTGCATTACTTTAAGTTACTCTCACCAAAATAACTTTTGCGCTGTATATGGACTGAACCAGGACTAAACCAGGTCTAAACCAGGACTAAACCAGAACTGAACCAGGACTAAACTAGAACTGAACTAGGACTAAAACAGGACTCACTGTAGGGACGGGCTTCGAAGGTGACGCAGGAGAAAGGAGCGGCTCTGCTCCGCACCTCATGGAGGTAAGAGCGGCTGTCGCCCGATCGCTCTTTATGGACCCTGCTGCTCGGGCTCACGGCCCTGATTTCAGCAACTATTTGCAGGGACCCGAGCCGGTGCAAGAGTCTGTTACAGCACGTAACTTCTACCTTCCTTCAACGTGTCCAGAAGTCCAACTTTTTGTGTGATGGTTTGCATCTTCCTCTGCCTTTTGGGTGCGAGCGCAGGAGCCTTTGTCGGTGCAGAACGTTTCGTCGACGTTGTGGGTTTTTGTCGGGGAGAAAACTTGCAACCGTACAGCACTTCAGAATCACACTGCTAGAGATTGAACATGTATTTAAATTTGGCAGCTGAACACATTCTGTACTGTACTGTACAGGAGACAGGAGTCCCTTGGCCAGTCAGGACGCAGCAGGAGGAACGCAATACGCATTCATACAATGTAAAAAAAACAGGGCAAGCAAAATTGCACAAAAAAAATAAAAAATAAAATCTGCGAAAAGTGAACTACGATAGAGGGAGGGACGAGTGTAAACCAGGCCTAAACCAGAACTGACCCAGGTCTAAAGCAGGTCTAAACAGCGTGGAGTTCTTTGTCAGTCCTTTCCTTTTTACCTGATGGTCTCTATGAGGGCGCATCTCCGGCGTTTCACCGCTGCTGATATCGAGGTGATTTTAGCGAATTTGTATGAAGAAAAACCCACCACTTCAATCCAGGTTAAAAAAACACTGTAACGCGCGTTACTCACATTTGTACCGAGTAAAATATTACTATTTTTTCCCCTGTAATGCCTTACATTACTGCGTTACAGCAAAAAGTAATGCATTACTGTAATTCGTTACTTTTATAACGCGTTACTCCCAACACTGACGGTACATGACAAGCATTTTAAATTTCAACTCATTTTGATCAATTTATTATCAGAGCGTTTTTAACCTTGACTCGGCCTTGCTTGCAGAGTAATATTTCTTGTAACATTTGCATTGGATCAATACAGTTATCTGAATTTGTAAATGAAAACGACTTTCGCTCATCGTATGCACCGGCGCCGCGACTAAGGACCGGGCTTTATTATGCAGCTCAGATAGCTCAGGTCTCGCTCGCTCTCTGGGCTCCGTCCGCCGCACACGATCCTCCGTATTTACATAACATTTGCAAGCGCCGCCGCACAGGGACTAACTTAGCATCCATACTGATCACCGCGCCCTTTGACCCTCACGTGTTGCAACAAAGAGGCAATCCTCTCTCCGGCAGCTGGCCCACCGTCTTCCATCTCGGCGTGGATTGTGTAGCAGATTCACAACAACAAAACGATGCGTGTTCCAGAAAAATTGGAAAGCTGTAATATAGAGTGATCGCATCTACAGATTAAAAGAGGTTTCCATTTTTTTTTTTTTTTTTTGTTAGTGAAGACGATGGATGCATAAATAATGAATCTAATGGCTTTAAAGGTGCATTATGTCACTTTTTGGTTGGGGTTCTGTCGCCTGCTTCTTTCTGTGTCATTACTCTGTCTGGAATGTTCCACAGAATGACATTAAACAACTCTACCTTACATTTATTTGATTTATGTATTTATTTTGATTTATGTATATATTCTTTTACAATAGAACATATAACATTAATGAAATCACAGCAGAAATAACAACAACAAAAATATTAAAAATGGCCCAAAAAGGAGTGGAAAGAAGAAAACTTATTTAATCCCACCCCTCTTCTAATCTAATAAACACTAAGAGCTTTCTTTTGCATTTTTTCAGATATTTTACATTAAACAATATGAACTATTTACAATTTACACGGACAAAGAGTCACTGTTATAGTTTGGTAGCATAACTGTATTGCAATAATACATAAGGAAACCAACAATGGTAAGGAAAATTAAAGATACTAACAATAGTAATGGATGACACAAACCAGCAACGGTAAGGAAACAACAAGCACAAAGCAGCTCTACAGAAGGCTGTATGTTCTAATATTATGACCCACTCTCTTTATACTGTGACCAGACCATATGTTTATATAACAACTTGAATTTATGGATATTTTGGCATTGCTTGAGACATGTATCCAGATTGTTCCAGAGTTTTAAAACTCCAAAACATTAATTTTATTACCTTTTCTAACCATGTACCATCATTGTTGAAAATCTTTACTTTTCACAGTCTGGTCTTACTTAGTAAACTTAATGAACTGGACAAAACATGAGCCAGACCAGAATCAGATCAGATCTGAGACTCGACTCTGCACAAGCTACACTTTGTATATTTGATATTATATGGAGGCCTGTGCATTACATTTGAAACATTTAGGCTCGTCTATGATATTCAAATAATACAAAATCTTACCAAATAAAAACGAGATGACAGAAGCCCCACAGCCTCTCTCTCCCCACTCCCCCGCACCGACACCACATCCACAAACCCACCGCGAAGCGCACACTGCAACATCGGTCCTACCGCTCAATAAACACTTCATGCTGCTGGACGCATCCTCTTCACCAAAAGCGCCAGCTCCACTGCGCAAGTCCCAGTGTAAGTGCACCTCTAGTACAGCAGGCGCTGGGACAGTCGCACTGACTGGATGTCCCTGAGCAAATCCCACGCCTCAGTGAAAAAAAACCAAAAAAAACCAAACAGTTTTATATGTATATTATTTATCCGATGCCTGATCGGAACATAACGTCTGAGTCCAGATTGAGTCCGCAGACACGTGATCAGAAATCAGCGCTGATCACATGACTGCAGACTCGATCTGGACTCGGATCAGGACAGCCTTTACTTATGATACTCTTTCTGTTCACTGAGAGTAAAATGCTCTGTATAATTAGAAGCAGACTGTACACCGTGGTCTCATTTTTATTCAAAGAGCTGCTTTTACAATCCATCTGTACTGCAGTAAAACTGATTTAACTTATTTATGCAAAACTAATTTTGATACAGGCCCATCAAGATAAATGTGAGTGTGTGTAATTTAATGCATCTAGAAATGAAAAGATCAGAAAGAAAATGACAGATGGAAGTTTATCGAGACAGTGTAATAATCCCTCATTCATTCATATGATCAGGTTTATGTGAACAAAACAAAAACTCCCTTTAGCAGTCTGCATGAAGACTCAGAGGAGACCACAGACACATGGTTCTCACTGGGGGCTCTGCTGAGCTGTCAGTTAGCTCCAAATGTCCTTTTGTACATATTTTTGTCTCATTCTGAACCCTCAAAATGAAAATATATTCTAACTAATTCCAAACAAGTATTTGGTGTGTTTTGGCCTTGGGCAGAATCAGCATGCAGCGTATTGATTTTATGTGAGAACACTGCATATTCTGTGGCCCACCTGGTGCTGCTCCACGTTATAGTTTATTTTGTGTGTTCCACTCGTACATTCTCTACCACCTAAAATTACTGCAAGTTTCTTTTTTTTTCTTCACCAGTAGATGGCAGATGTGAAGCATGTTCCTTTGATATTTACAATATCACAAACAATTATGCAGTCTTTACTTTCATTCATTTTAATGTTGTTTAATGTTTTAATGTTGTTTATTTTATATTCTACACATGTAATAAAAGTTTGCATTAGCTTTGAGACAGTGAACTACCTTTCCTGTACTGCTGCATGTGCACAGAGCTTATTTTACTCAAATACAAATCAACAAATCAGGTACAGGCTCTTTCAAGGGGGGGGGTACCTGACTTTTTTGTTCAGTAGTAATTTTGTTTATTTATTATTATTATTATTTTTTTTATGAAGATAAGCAGGACTGGACCTGGTTGGCACTTGGACGAGAGACGAGAAAACCAGGTGCCACAGCTCACAAGTGTCAAGCAGCACCCAAAAAATGTGTAATGAAGCAGAAAAAACATACGTTAGTCGCACTGAACTATAGGTCGTACTTTTTGGGGGAAATTTATTTTATAAAATCAGGGACCAGGAACCGATATTTCCTGTTGAAAGTCAAGTTCTAGTAATAACAGAACAGAGAATGTAAATGTCTGCCAGTCCAGCAGATGGCGCCCTAGCCTTACCTGTTCAACCACACCCCTCCAGAAAAAGAGCTGCACTCAGAACTTGCCACATCCATGCTTGAGACATGTGGAAATGTCATATCACCATCACAAGTTGTTAAACAAACAAGTACCTCGCTCCGCTTTCTGAGGGCTGCAAGTGTTAGTTTTATATATATTAGTAAATGTGGTGAATTTTAGTTTAGTTAGTATATAAAATTTTATTGCTAAATATTCATGTTTTCTGTTTTTCTTTCCCTTGTAGTTTTCACGGTGCAATTTGATGTTGCTTAAATCAATAAAAATATTGGCACCAGTCGAAGCTCTCTGCGTTTTGATTGAATCTGAGGGACCGCTACAGAGAACAACAGACTGTTAACGTCACATATGAACAGTTCTTCACATAAACTATAACATAAACAACAGAACAGAACAAGTTTACCAAACTCTCCATCTCATTCCAAATCACTAAATCCTTTGGAAATCAGTTCCAGTTAGAATTATTCTGGCTTTTCCGAATCCTGTTGTCTTCATAAGTTTGTTTAAATGTTAAATTGTTCTGTGGTGCAGAAGTAATGTTGCGATTGACTGACATGATACAGGCAGGACAGAGGCTCTTTCTGCAGGAGACATGTGCAGTAGAGTGAAGTGACTGTGGTACAGGAGGAACAGGAGCAGCACATACTGACACACAAGACTAGAGCGCCCTCTTGAGGCTTAAAGGCTGTATGGAGGATTTTTTTTTTAGTTTCAAATTGTCAATGCAAGTTTAAAATACCATTACAGAGACGCAGCAGCCTTGTAATTATGATGACCAAAAAAAAAAAGAATGAAAATCTATCAACTGTGGACATGTTGAGGCCAGATAAATATCAGCCAATAGAAAACGAGGCTGCCTCATTTTCTGTTGGCTGTTAGGTTGTCAATCAAACTCCCTAGTGTAACTGACTGATTACGCAGTTTATGCAGCGGCTCTCAGAGGATTTTTCAAACTGTTGCTTCCTCGCATTTCGCACAAAGTTTGTTGCGATGGCGGACGAGAATCCACGACCGGTTCGCCGCCGAAGAAAGTCCGTTGGGATGTTTGAGGTCGCTAAAAGACGAAGAGAAGGGGAAAAGGAGCGAGGCAAACTGAGGTGATTCTTGGAGATCTCTTCCAGCGATTGCGCGACCGAAGCCGACAAAAGGTCTAAAAACTGACGCGTCGGTCGCTAAATTACTTCTAGACAGCTCACTTCAACGGTAATTCTGAACACGCACTGGCTGTAAACAAACATGATTTTGTAGAGTAAGGAGGCAGGAGGAGGTGTTTCTTCTGAGGGAGCTGGAGTCGCAAGAAACACCCAAACCATGAAAAAAAGTTATAGCAACTTATAGTCTAAAAAATACATTAATATACGACCTTGACCGTCTAACCTGACTATCAGAACTTTAGACGTAACATTGCCACTAGTTAACTTAAAGCAACAACCGTCCCCCTCACTCATTTGCCCGTCTCTCCCGGTTGAAATCCTCCATACAGCTCCCCGTTTCCCATGACACGCCGAGTCAATCAGGCTAAACGTCCTATAGATTGGAACGGGCCTGAGTGTGATGGAGTCTTGGCTGCCACGGTTCCTCTATTCGTGAGCCTGGAGCTGCCGTCTTCTGTGTCTCTCCGGGTTTGACAGGTTAAGCATATTCTCAGACACACCGCGACACAACGCCAATTAAGACCCATGCAGCAGCTATGAATCATGGGAAATGCGCTGAACGTGTCAATCTCGTGTCGGCTTTGCGCACTCAAACTAAAGGGGATAAGTTTAGAATCCTATATGGCCTTATTATACTCTGTGTTATTGAGTTCTTTTCTGTAATTAATTCAAGATACATGGAGTTTAAAGTACGTCATTGTAAAAAAATTAAAGTACATACTATGAAATACTATACTACTCTTGCAATTAAAGGGCTGATACTACGCTTTTTAAAATATTTGTTATCATGTTGTTTCCTTATCGCAAACAGACCTAGAGTTCTTTTGTTTCATTCACACGTTTAACGCACAAGTTCTGATCTCGAACAGAAAATTTGTGATGCTATGTGGTAATACAGGAAGTGCTCCACTCTGTTTTCAGACTCCATGCACCTTCACTAGAATCATTTGGATAATTTCAGCCCTGAAATTGCCAATCTCTACTGAACTAAAGGAAAAAAAATAAATAAAAAATCTGTTAACTTGAAAATGACCTCTTCCTGACCTCATAAAGACAGACTGATAAACCAGGATTACTCAAACATGTGTGAATGACACAAAACACATTAATTGCATTTCTTCAGAAAAGTAAATATTGTTATGACGAGCTGGTCAGACTGGTAAGAGTTTGTGTTATGACTAACAATGAAAAAGTGAGGTTGTCTTACAAAAAATGTAATTTAAAAATCACCTCTAAAATAAAAGCAACACAGCTTTAGTCCATGTATGAGGTAAAATATGTTTATTTTGTAATTCCAAATGTTCTTAAATGGCCGGTCAGAGTCAACCAAAGGGCCGTATGTGGTAGCCTCGATGAAATTTGTTAATGAACTCCGTGTCACTGAAGCGAAGCACATCACCACTCACCACTCTTGGCTACGTCTCCACATCCACACTTTCCTTTCAACGGACGTCGCTGCCGCTGTCCCACAAAACACCACGGCCAAAAAACCTCGTCCTTCTCCTTCTCAATCTCCTCCTTAAAACAAGTAAGTTGTTCATGTTCTGGCTCCGGTACGAGAGGAACTTTAAAATCTCCAGGTGCTCAATGCTGCGTCCATGTTTGGACAACTTCCGTAAACACAGAGCACGCTCGCTGCGGTTGACGTCATCGTGTCTCCAGTGCGTTCGGGCCGTTTACTGTTCATACTGGAGATCACATACAAGTTGCATTTAATTGTAAATGTAAACGACCTCGCAAAAACATCGGATTTCACAAAAAAATCGGAATTGAGCATTAAGCCCTGCAGTCTGAACGTAGCCTAAGGCAGTCCTGACCAAGCCCAGCAACGAGATCATGGAGATATGTCCCCGGGCGCCTCGTGTGCTGCCCACTGCTGCTGAAAAGATGCGTGAAATGCAGAGGAGATTTTCCCCATGGGGACAATTAAGTACTGCAAAAAACTGAATCAACAATAATAATAACATAGATCAGAAAATAGCGTAATACGGCCCCTTTAACAAACCATAATAGTTCTTTCAAGAGGAGCTTTTTGTTTGTTTGTTTGCCCTCCTAACGCCCTGCACTCGGCCTGTCCTCACACATTGCACTTTACAGCAGTCCGTGTGTTATATATAGAAGCCCGGCACAGACGATTTCTGGGGGCTCGCTCAAGGCTCTGGAGTCTGCTCTTTTGGCTTTGGTGGAGGTTAGTCTTAGCATTAGACTGACTCACAATGACGGCGCTGTGGAAATGCGCATGTTTTATTCATTTGGACCACGTAATCAGGCTTAGTCATAATGCACTGTTTACATGCAACGCAGATGTTTGTCTCTCAGTGCAGCTTTCTGATGTGAGGTTTAATTAAAGCTAGAACGATTATGGAGATTTGATTTGTTTGTACGAAAATGTGGCGTATTCTATTGCAAACAGAATTGTGAAAAGATATGGGGTAATGTGTGAAATGCAAATAAGTACAGGATACAATGGTTGGCTGATCTCAGAAAATCTAATATTTATGTAAAGACGGAACGAGAAAATAGCACCTAACTCGGGAGGGACACCGTTCTTAAATGTGCATTGTGTAACTTTTCGGTAGTGGGTTCATCACCTGCTTGTTTCTATGGAGATTTCATTGCTCAGCTTGGAATGTTCCACAGTATGACATTGAACAGCTCTGCCTTATGTTTATTCAATTACAAGTGGTTTAGTAGCTCAAAAATACCTAGAAAAACAGGCATTCTGACTGCGAGTGGTGTTGCTTCTCCACAGATCTGACCTGTAACTTGGTCTAGTAACATCTCCATGTAGAACAGCAAGTGACGGACCTTCCACCACCTTCCAGCCCAATGGTATCATATAAAATATTTGGAAATATGTTTTCCATAACCCCACATAACTTTCCAACCTTAAAAGATAGAAACTTACTTTTTTCCTTTGCAAAGCTGACAGTTCCAAGCATATTTCCGGCATTATCCTACGCCACACGCTGCATGATGACGTAGGGAAAACGAATGTCCAATAGGAACATCTTTTTCCACCAAACACATGAGCTCCATCCAATTTGATTGGGCCAAACTTTGCCAAAGAGTGTAGTGAGTCAAAATGGTCAATGCTCTGAGCGTCTGTGTTCATAACAACTGAAAAAGCTGCTGTAAGTGCAGTTATTTCTCAAATAAATGGCAAATTACACAGACCGAGATGTGTAATTTGTGCATCCCTTGGTATTTTCATTTGAGAGGTTTATTTCAGTCTAAATGTCCAAATCCAAAAGTAATAAACCCCATGGAAATGCAGGAAGTGATGTGGCTCTGTGCCCTGGACCTGACACCAGCTGTTTCCATGACTGAACTAAGTAAAGTAAAGTTTGTTTTGAGCCAATAAGGACATTTTTATTTAACTTACAGACTTGATATTTTGCACTTTTGTAGCTAAGACCCTAATTTAAACATTTTTTTTTTTATACCCAAAAAATTGTTTATACATGTTTGCTGGATGTTTTGCATAAAAGAGTGTGAATTTTATTTTCAGTTTTTTTTTTTTTTTTTTTCCATTTGCATTTCTGGTCTTATAGTTTTTATTACAGCCACATGACACAAGTACAGCAGCAGATTTTGAAATAGCAGGTTGTCCTGAAAAAAAAAAAGGATGTGGAACACTTCATTAGGGGGTAAAAGGGGGAGTTTTAATAGCAAAATTAAGAAAAAAAAATCAGACAGTGCATTGCTAAGGAAAGTTTGAATAAGGACCGGGAGAGATCGCTAAATTACTCAAAGATCTAAAAGCTCTTCAGGCATGTTTCTGATGAGGGAACAACATTAAAACTTTGTTGAAAGAAAATGAATAACTCCTCTTTAACATCCTCAAACTGTCTCAACTAGGGTAAATTACAAGTTAATTAACGGAGCAGTTTGAACTTTGGAAATGTAGATAATAATAAAGGGTAACTCAAACGTGTCTGAATGAAACAAACCAAAACTCCAGGTATGTTTTTGTGGTGAGGTAACAACATTATAACATGGTGTAAAGCTCACAAGAGTCAGTTCTGTGTAATATAGGACCCTTCATTTGTACACATATTGTCCTCTGCATCACAAACGTAAAGGAACCTTGCATAAGCTCTTGGTCTATAAAGTCACCATTGTCCTTACAGTCCAGCGCAGAACATATATAAGGTTATTTTAAGTGTGAAACCTAATGCAGATTTTATAAGCACGGATTCAATAGAAAGTCTCACGCTATTTTAGCCTAACGCCGTGAGTCCAGAACACTCAGGTAATGTACTGCACAGCCAGAGTCTTAATTAAACTAAACCTAATTACGTTCATTTAGTCTCCGTGTGACAGCGGCAGTGCGGGGACAAGTGAGGACTGTCACAGGGAAGTGGTCTACGTTGGGCTCATTCACGCTGGTCGCCAAGGTTACTCTGGGTAAAGCAAACACTAATGCTGCTTATTGTGTTTCTTGTTTAAAGAGCGGGGTATTAGCTGCTAACACCAGTTGCCTATGTATAAAAAATAATAATATATTCACCGAAAACATCATATTAAAGTTGTTTCAGTTTCATTTTTGAGCCCCCCTTCACCTTGCTCTCCATGCTAAGTCACTCCCCTTCAGAACACACTTTACATCACCACTCCAGATCAGATTTGTGACGTTGTAATGTATTGTTTTGTATCCTGTTTTTGTGTATTCATGAAAAATAACATGGGTTATATAAGCTTGTGGGCTGAGCTTTGAGTTGAGGCAGGGTTTTGCACGGGGACATTTTTGGAGAGCCGGCGTTAACCCATGATTACGTCTTAGTTAAACCCACACCCGCCCAGACCCGTTAACGTTCCACCCATTACCCGCGCGATAAATCACACACAAATTAAAAGCATTCTAACTGAAGCAGCCATCAGAATACGAATTGAAAAGTTACGAATACAAGAATTACAATCACGAAATGGAATGAAACGGTTACACTTTCTAGAGTACGAATACGAATTTACAGACGTGACTGTCATCCCTTCACAGGCTTTATTTACAGAAGAAGAAACATTGATTGAGATGCTGGACTTTTGCGACGCACATGCCACAGACTGACCCAGGACTAATCTAGGACTGATTCCAGGACTGAACCAGGAGGACTGAACCAGGACTGAACTAGGACTAAAACAGGACTGAACTGGGACTCACTGTTGGGACTGGCTTGGAGGTACGTCCGTGTATACTGTCGGGTGACTGCAGGGCCAAGGACCGGCACAGAGCTCAGCGCCCCACGGAGGTATGTGCAGCCGTCGCCCGATCGTGCTTTGCGGACACCCTGCTCCACAGGCTCAGGGTTCTCTCTCTCTTAGATCCAAGATTAGTCCTGTTTTAAGACCTTGATTGGACCTGATTTAATCCTGGTTTAGTCCCATGTGTAATTACTACCCACCCGTAAAATTCCAGAACGTTAAAACCTGCCCGTTTCAGCAACTATTTGCCCAGACCTGACCCAGAGCAGGACTCTGAGTTGAGGTTCGAATTGGGCCCAGGAGAGATCACTAAATTACTCAAACATACTGTACATGGTTGACATCTAAAACATCTTTGGGCATGTTTTTGATGAGGAAACGACATTATATATAACATGATAGAAAGCTCCAAACAGTTGATTTTGCATAAAACCCTTCACCTTTTCTTTAAGGTTATAAGTATCCTATATCCTGTTGTTTTGTGAGATTGAAGAGATTTGTTTATCTGAAGCGATATTTGCGAGATTTGTTTATCTATTTATAGCCTCTGCAACTTTTGTTCCCATGGCAATAGAGTGGTTGTCTGCTTTTGTTGCTACCTGGCGCACACACTTGAGTTTTAATATCATCATATCATGGGATTTTAATCAACTAAAAAGTGCAGCAAGTGCAGTTCAAAGGACATATAAAAAGGATTGGATTGAGTGAGTTGAGCTGGTTGTTTTTCCTGTAACCATGGAGACTAGCTTAGGAGCTGGATATGGACCTTTGAGATGCTCCAGACTTTGTACACCAAATGTGGCAAAAGACCTTCCAGAGAAAATACTTTGTGGGAATGTCCCATTTCACCACCGACCAAAACAACAGAGTGGATTAAGAGTGAGGCCTTTCTTGTTGTGTTCCCCTGGCGCCCCCTGGAGGCTGCTGTGATGCTGCAAGACACAGAAGAGGGGAACCTTTGTCCTGAGACCTCTTCTTCTCCTCAAAATGCCCTGAAACAGATCTACCTGACCAATCCTCCTGATAAACTGCACTGGGACCTTTGACAGAGACACAAAGGCGCAGTGTAAATGTTTCTGCAGCTAAACTTTGAATTTTTCTCAGGATCAATAAAGTATCTCTCTCTCTTTCTCTTTTTCTGTAACTTCCAACTATGAGACAATCTTATCTCATCAAAACTTTGTAGAACGCTGGTTACAATGCCATGATTGCTGTAATACGAATACGTACGGAAGCAGAGAGGGGTCACGACAAACGCAAACGCCACAACAAATACAAATGCGACAACACAACAAAAAGCCACAACAAACCAAAGAAAGCCACAACGGAAGAGACCGCGGCACTCTATTTTAATGCAAACGCCGCAACAAATACAAACACCCCAACCCAAACGCAAATGCCGCAACACATTAAAAAGCCACAACACATCAAAAAGCCACAACGGAAGTGACCGCGGGACTCTAATTTCGGACGGACCGATCAAGTGGCAATTGAAGAAGAAGAACTACGACATGAAAAGTAAAGGAACGGAGAAGTTGGAAACGTGGAAAAGTAATTTATTGTTTTATCTTTATATGTTTCACATTGTAGTTCTTCTTCACTTGCTGCTTGATCGGTCCGTCGGAAATTAGAGTCCCGCGGTCACTTCCGTTGTGGCTTTTTGATGTGTTGTGGCTTTTTAATGTATTGTGGCTTTTTAATGTGTTGTGGCATTTGCGTTTGTGTTATGGCGTTTGCATTAAAATAGAGTCCCGCGCTCATTTCCGTTGTGGCTTTTTTTTGGTGTGTTGTGGCTTTTTTTGGTTTGTTGTGGCTTTTGTGTTTGTCGTGACCCCTCTCGGCTTCCGTAAACACAGCTACTTTCCTCAAATACATTACACTACTTGGTTACACAGAGTAGGCGTCCAATTGTAGAGAATGAGTTGGTAAAAACAAGACACCACTCTTTAATTTGTGCATTTGCTTTACATAATCAGTACAGCTGTAATTACTCAGGCAATTAAACGATGCTCTCTGCGGTTAGATCAAATATGGATTTTTCTTCTAAAAATATGCTAAATTGGCTCACACTTTATTCGTGTCTGCAGCAAAGTAAAGCTGAGTGGGCGATATGTCAGAGCAGACAGCGCAGGGCCATCATTTTGGAAAATGTTTAAAATTAACTTAATGAGACAAACAAGAAGGACGTGGCGGGATGCTGAGTGGCAGCTTGCAAAACGGTCTTTGTGTAAACACATTATTAAAGGATGATTTAGAGTAAGTTGTTTATAATGCTTATTTTAAAGGTTCTGTAGCTTAAAACTTGAAATGAAAAAAGAGAATAACCTCATTTTAAATTGTTTACGATGGTCCAAAGTTATTCCGAGCTCTTTAATTACTTTTGAATTACTTTACTTACGATGAGTTTATAAGTACTTTTCACAACTTTCAGAGGCCAAAGTGTAGTTTAACGCCAAGGTAATGCTTACAACAACTAGCAGGCAAAGCATGCACTATCTGTTTCTTGAATTTAAAAAAGGAAAAACAACCTTGTAATCAGACTGGGATGGTAGTAGCTCAGTTGGTAGAGCCTTTGTCCACTGATCCAAAGGTTGGCGGCATAAACATCTTTGGTTGAGCTGACCCACAGGTTGCAATTCCAGTTATTCCAGATTCCAGAATGCTGTCATTGTGTCCTTGGGCAAGACATTTAACCCACCTCGCCCCCATGCATGTGTACACTGATGTCTGAATGTGTGTGTGAAGGGGTGAGTGGTTCCTTGTTGTAAAGCGCACTGAGGGCATCAGCGTTATATAAAAATGTAATCACTGACCATAGACTGCTTATACAATATATCTCTACAGGGGCAAGACACGTTTAGCTAAAAACATGAAATGAAAGGCAATGGTTCTTGACTAGAAAAAAGGTGGCTTGCCCTCTCCAGGTGGGTGGAAAGTCCCTGCCTCAAGTGGAGTTCAAATCTCTCAGTATTTTGTTCACGAGTGAGGAGAGGATTGGTACAGCATCTGCAGTGATGTGGTTGCTGTATCGGAACGTTGTGGTGAAGAGGGACCTGAGGTGAAAGGCAAAGTTCTCAATTTACTGGTCAATCTACGCTCCTACCCTCACCTATGGTCATGAGCTCTGGGTAATGACCGAAAGGACAAGATTGCAGGTACAAGCGGTCGAAATGAGTTTCCACCGCAGGGTGGCTGGGCGCTCCCGTAGAGAAAGGTTGAGGAGCTCAGTCAGCTCCTCCACATCAAGAGGAGCAGATGAGGTGGGTTGGGCAACTGTTCTGGATGCCTCCTGGAAGCTTTCCTTGAAGGAGACCCCGTGGAAGACCCAGGACATGCTGGTGGGACTATGTCTCTGGGCTAGCCTGGAAACGCCTCAGGGTCATCTCGGAGGAGCTGCAGGATGTGTCTGGGGTGAAGGAAGTCTTGGGAGTCCCTGTTTAAACTGCTGCCTCTGTGACCCCAGATAAGTGAAAGAAAATGGATGAATGTACATGAAATAATCAGTCATGAAAGTTAATGCTGGGTTTCAGATGACATCACAACATTCTAGAGTATACAGTACACAAATAATATTAACAGATGAAGGGCAGCTAAAATGACTATTGTTAAAATGCAGATTTTTGTTGTAATACAAGAAGTTAATGTGCCTAGTCATTGATAGAAATCTGATAGATCAGGTTCAGCATTTCTGCATTTTCCTCTAGGATATTTCATGGCAAAATCCAATGGAAAGAATAGAGAAATCTGTCTCCTGCCCCCATCTGTGTGTGTCTGACATCATCACATTTTACAATCTGAAAACTACCAGTAACTTTATATATTTTATTTATTTTTAAAATCATTTACTATAACATTGATTGTGATAATTGTCGACTCTAAGCTCTGCATTTACAGACTATTCATTTGTTGTATTCATAAGAAATAGTCAGCTGCAGTTGAATCATTCTGCGTTCTGGACATGTTTTATAATTAGCCCCGCCCACATCGTCCCTCTCTGCGTTAGTCACAGGCAATTGTTTCCACACAGCTCCGGCCCGGCCCCATTGTAGCTGTAATCCCTCAGGTTGTGGAGCCGGAGCCTGTGCAGGTCCTATTAGATACAACATGTCAATTGAAGAGCCACACACAGACACAATAATCCCGTGTTGTGTGTTATGTTTTGGTTGCTGCTGGTTTGGCTAACAAGGCCCTTACTTTGGGGCGAGGGCCGGAGAAGGAGTCAGCAGTCACACTGTCGCTGTAATGAAGACACATACAAGGCACCTTTACTGTTACAGTCCTAGAAAATGTCTTAGCAACTCAACATCTGTGCAACTTTGAATTTAGATTGTTACAAATAACCAGTTTTACCATTCTGATTATTATATTGTCATTATAGGTGATATAGTGACCAGGAATTGTACAGTTAGTTAGAGTACAGTTACTTCAGAATAATTTTACTCATGTAGAAGTAAAAAGTAGTGGTCGAAAGAATAAGAGTAAAAAGTATTTCGGGAAACTATTACTGTAATAGCCTGGTGGCAACCTTAGCGGTTTGACGAGGAACAGAGTCAAGTTGAGCCAGTTTTCTGTGCAGATCCCAGTGCATTGCATTTATTCCCAACAAGACAAAAAACTATTTACAAAAGTTCCAAAAATAAAACAGACATAGCAGTTACCTGCGCTCACACAGCACCTCTCCCTAAACAAGGTGAGGCTGGCTTCTTTTAAAGGCCCTGTACTAATTGGGTGAGCCCACTTTAACGATCAGGTAAGCACCAATAATTTGTACATTTAATATCTAAAAAACAACTATCCAACAGTGCCCAAACAACATCAAATTACATACATTACAAAAATATATATATCTTTATTTAAATTAGCAGTGTTCAAATGTTTTAAAATACTAAATAGAACCAGTTAAAAAAATTGTGCTCCTCTCCTCCAAACACATGGTTGGCTGCCCCGGAACCTTCTTAAGGTGCTCTGGCTCCCCGGGGACTCTTTTGGCCGGAGCACCTGAGGCAAACCACACCAGAGGGCAAGTACAATCACTTTAGAATTACTTTTACAATTTAAATGCACTTTACTTTTACTTATTTCCTTTTCTTTTTCAGGTAACTTCATCTGCACCTAATTTTCAATAAACATTTCTAAAACTTTGTTTCTCATTATTTCACTCTTTACTTAGCCCTAGGCCCAAGTAATGTACTGGCTACATTACAATTACTTAAATAAGTGTAATTGTAAGAATGGACGTAACATCTGATTGATATTTTTTTATATTTAATTGGAAGGATAAAACTATTCACAGTACAGTACAGTAGTCACAGTAATATTTTTACTCAAATAAGAGTACTACAAATGTACTACAATGTTTTCAAGTTATTCAATTACCATAAAATACCAAATAATAGCCAAGGCGTTCATTTGTTTCACTTAACAGACCAGGCATTTATTTGAGACCAGGTGGCAATTTGGGGCAGGCGATTAATTCCTTCCTCACAAAAATCTTGCTCAACAAAACTGGGAAATTATGGTACTCAAATTCTTTTCACCAGTATGACTATAATTTACAGTTTTTATAGCGCGCGTTGTACGTTGGCCTGGCGACTACTGTGCCTTGCCGCTTCATCCCCTGCATTTCCTCGCCCTTTTACCACAACTTTCCATTTATGCCACAGCAGCTACGATCACACTGCTGCTTCCTCCAAATCGCCAAACTGAAGTAATATTGCCATTTCCTGCCCGCTATGTTGCGCCATCGTTTTCTTAAACGTCATTTTGAAATAAAGATTTCACAGTGTTCCTCCACTTTTTCAGTGGAGGCTGATCGGACACAATATAGCCTTTCCATTCAGTCACACAACCAGTCTGGTGTGGGCAGGACTGAAGTGAAGTCAAAATGCTCCTATGTCGGCGGTAAACATCAGGTTCTCTGCGGTGTCGCTGCACATATCATCATATCTTAGTTAAATAAAGCTCAAAAAACAGGAAAAGGAAGTTTGAGCAGCTCCTCGGCAGCAGTCACGAGTGCTGGGGGCGTCAGCATAGGCTACTTTCTATACAGACTCGTTTATTTGGAACTAGGTTATTTATCAAAATATACACCTGCACATGGCGTTTAAAAGGAACCTGACAGTTAATTGAAACCCAGCTATTATTTGATATTTTACGGTAAACATGCTTGAGTAAATGTAACTGAATACTATACCACTCAGACCATTGTGTGTCTAATACTGTATATATTGTAATAGTAATGTATAACACAAAATGTTTAAAGCGGACCTATACTGCAAAACTGAGTTTTCAGAGCTTTTAAACATGTTATAGATGTTTCCCCTCACCACTTAGGCGGTGCCCACACGACCATGTTTTTTTGGTTGAAACGGTGAAGTCTGTATTCGTTTTGGCATTTCGTCTACACGGAGCTGGCGTTTTGGGTGGGCGTATTTTTTGAAAACAGGTTTCAGAGTATAATTTTGCTGATCATCTCCTGTTTTTACTGTCACCAGCATACGCCCACTGCTCTGTATTTACTTCATTCATAGTAGTATTCATTTTGGTATGAATGGGGAAAAAAAAGTCTACTGCTCACTAGTGTGATCTGCAGCTATCCATTGGAGCTGCTGTCAACGTCACTGCTCTTTGTTGTGATCACATTTTTTGACAGTTTTCTTTCATTTTTGATAAATATTGTGATTCAAAATGTGCAAATAACATAATGGGGTGTCACAATGGGTGTCATAGACTATTAGCAGACAAAAGTACAATAGGTTTTCTTTAAAACTCTGGGCAGTAAAATGGAGCGTGGAGATCTCCCTGGAGCGGCCCTTGTGTTAATGAGCCCTGTCTGTAGATGCTAATGTAGACGCCTCACCTCCTGACACTAACTAAAGGTCATACGGACTGAGCAGACTTCCACAAAGGTCAGACCGGACTTCAAATGGAAATCTTTACAGTTTGGAGCAGATCTGCACATTCACACACGGAGGCAGGCCTTTCAGTCATTTGCACTTCATTTGGAGTTAGAATGCAGAGGTGAACCGATAATGATGCTCGTGGACAACGTACGGATGAACTTCTTTTCAGTTTCACACGCTCTGCTTTGTTTTGCAGACACAAGTTTGCAGTTTGTGAAGTTTGCTCACTGACATTGACAGTAAAACAAATTCTGATTCTGTCATGTTCCGCAGTATGACATTAAACTCAAGATGAAGCAGTTTTTTTGTGCTGGAAAACAGAAGAACATGCAAATGATCAAAGCTCACATTTTTATATAGAACTTTTCTGCCTTCAGTGCACTCAAAGAACTGTACATCAAGGAACCACGCACACATTCACGCTCACTCATGCACCAGTATACAGAGACACTGGGGGCGAAGTGTCTTGCCCAAGAACACAACAACAGCAGGATTCAATCTGCCAACCTTCAGATCAGTGGACAAATACTCAACCAACTACACTGATGTATCTTTACTGAGAGTAGCAGTAGCAGTAGTAGTAGGAGTAGTAGTAGTAGTGGCAGTAGTAACAGTAGTTGTAGCAGTAGTAGTAGTAGTAGTAGTAGTAGTTGTTATAGTAGTAGTTGTTATAGTAGTAGTTGTTATAGTAGTAGTAGTAGTAGTAGTAGTTGTTATAGTAGTAGTTGTTATAGTAGTAGTAGTAGTAGTAGTTGTTGTTGTAGTAGTAGTAGTAGTAGTAGTAGTAGTAGCAGTAGTAGCAGTAGTAGTAGTAGCAGTAGTAGTAGTAGTAGCAGTAGTAGTAGCAGTAGTAGCAGTAGTTGTAGTAGTAGTTGTTATAGTAGTAGCAGTAGTAGTTGTTGTAGTAGTAGCAGTAGTAGTAGCAGTAGTAGTAGTAGTAGCAGTAGTAGCAGTAGTAGTAGCAGTAGTAGTAGTAGTAGTAGCAGTAGTAGTAGTAGTAGCAGTAGTAGTAGCAGTAGTAGCAGTAGTTGTAGTAGCAGTAGTAGAGTAGTAGTAGTAGTAGTAGTTGTTATAGTAGTAGCAGTAGTAGTTGTTGTTGTAGTAGCAGTAGTAGTTGTTGTAGTAGCAGTAGTAGTAGTAGTAGCAGCAGCAGCAGAAGTAGTAGTAGTAGTAGTAGTAGTAGTAGTACTTTATTCTGTCATTTTGCAGCACTAACAAAACTAAACTAAACATGGACTTCAACCCCATGGATCACGACCGAAATGGTCTAGGCTGAAGTAAAAGTACTTATAATATTTAACCCTGTTAAACAGTGACAGAATTCCAAGAAAGTAAGCAGCAAATTTACATTTACATCTTCACTTGTGACAAAAATAAAAAATAAGAAACAAAATTGAATGCATAAATCATTCATATCAGAACTCTATAGCTTTCAAAACATAACGCTTTATACTCTTTTTTAAAGGCTTCTACAGTGTTAGACTTTTTAAAATCATCACTCAGATTGTTCCATACATAACAGAAATACAATCACTTTTTTTCTTAGTTCTTATCTTCATTTTTTATACTTAGGTTGTACTCCCTCTCTGCTCGAATAACTCCTGTGGACAAGGAGGGAACATATGATTGTAGCCTTGTACATCACTAAGGCTGTACTCAGAGGTCAACAACATCAAAAAACATAAGTACTTTAAGTCTAACAAAAAGAGGATTTGTTGGTGCATAGTAATTTGCATGATTAATAATCCTGATAACCTTCTTTTGCAGTAGAAAACATGTATTATTTGATTTACACTTGCATCTCCACAGACCTGACTCTTACTTGGCCTGAATGAGGGCCTCCTTTAGCTTGTTATCATGGGAAGGTTGTTCCTTTGGCTATAATCTTTCACAAAACTTTAGCCTATTTCATCAGCCAAAACCATCTGACCTTGCAGCATTAGGATTTGTTTGCTCGATGGTAGGTGGGTACTTTAATTTAACCAATCCCTGCTATTTGGTCGTAACTTATGTAAGGCGCTGGAACGCTCAGTGGTGTCGAAGTAACTGCTGGCACAACAGCAAACAAAACAGAGAGTGAACATGTGTGTCAATGATCATTGTCGTTTCTGAGAGATGAACTCTCGAATTAAAGATGCAATAAAAAATCTGAAGTTTGTATTTGACAAAGAAAGTCCAAAGAGGGATAATGTATACAGTCTGCTATTGCAACTCGGGTTGGTTCAGCTCTTCACTGATTGGCTGGGGTTCTTGCAAACCATCTAGTGCAGGGGTGCTCACACTTTTTCAGCATGCGAGCTACTTACAAAATGACCAAGTCAGAATGACCGAATACAAAGTCAAGCAAACTGCACTGAAACACTCTGTGCCCCTTTTTTGAACCCTCGCCCACAGTTTGAGAACCCCTTCTTTAAGAGAACTTCCTCTGGCACTTTACACAAAACTGAAAAAAGTGAAGGAAGTAGGTAAGATTTTTAAACCTGTTTTTTAAAGTTCTAATTTGGAGTTGCATTCTTTTCTGGTTTTGCAGTGATATTTACCAGCCTCTGCACATTTACCAAACCAAACGCACATCATGACAAACACAGATGCATTTGTGCAAACTTCAGCCAAATGTGGCAGTAGGTCTGTTCTGTAGATCTGCTCTATGCTGTAGACCTGCTTTGTGCCAACACTGTAACACAAGTTTAGACTCGTTTTTGCTTCTCGTTTGGTCTTGCTCTTCTAATCAGCCGCACTGTGGGAGGGGCTTGTGTTCGCTGTACGCAGGAAGGAGCGAGAGCGTGAAAAGGCGAGGGGCGGCGTGCTGACGTGAGGCAGGTGGACAGGTAGGATGTTTAGGAAGTTGAACCTGCCCTGTGATGCACGCTGGTACACGAGGGCACACGCTGTTGCAGACGAGCCGTGCATAGGGAGCGTGTGTGTTTGTGATGCGCCGTAGAGTCTCCGCGGGTTTCAAATGAGCGCACAGGCTGCACTGAGACGCCCCACACGCTCCTGCACCCCGCTACAAGTTTATTACCAACAGCAGCGGCTGTAATGAAATATGATCGCACTTGTTGAGTGTCAGACCTTGAGTGAGAGACAAGACCGAGTCCAAACACGATTGAGTCCGAGACAAGTACCAAGACATGGCGATCTACCCACACGACCTTGGCGATCGACTGGTAGATCGGGATCGATCTGGTCTAGTGTATTCTGATTCCTGACCTAGTTGCTGGAGAGAAATGAAATTGAGTGGAGGCACTAGGTGGCGCCAGCCTAACTAACAGAACTTATTTATCTCCATGGAAATGCCACCTCCAGAAAGTGACATAGTCCACCTTGTGACATCATGTTGTAATACAGGAGGTGCTCCAGTGTGTTTTTAAACTCCACACACCCTCACCTTCATTTGGATCATTTCAGCCCCAGAATTGAAAGATTTAATTTAGGGTAAATGGTGGATTTTAACTCAAAAACACAAGTTGAAACAAAACATTTTGAGCTTTGGAGACGCAGAAAGATTTTATTACTAATTAGAAAGAATGTAAGATTGACAACATATGTGAATGAAACAAAACACAACTCCAGGTTTGTTTTTTGAGGAGGTAACAAAGATCACAAGAATCAATTTTGAGTTATACAGGATCTTAAACTCTCCTTTAATTTCTTTCAGGGCAGTTCAGAGTCACATATCTCCTACCATGCTCATGTCTTAAGCTTTAAAATAAGCGTACTCCGAGTGTCTGTTCACACATGTACCCTGGCCATCGGTCAGTATATTAAATGAACTCATTTATCACACTGACTGGATCAATTTTTCAGTGTGCCCATATGAAGTGACTCAACCTTTTTCTACTCTCTCATCATCCATTTTGTCCATGTCCTGTTCCCATATTCTTCTGTCTAAAGCCCCCGCGGGAACAACATCAAGTGCTCCCAAAATAAGAACGAGACCCTGCTCAGTGCTGGAGAGTGATGAGAAACCCACTCCCAGCTAATGGAATACAAAGACAACGTCCGCCTAATTTTGAATCCAATTACTTTGTGATTAATGTGGTGTGGTGGGGTCGGGGGTCTGAAGGTGAGAGAGTGGGGAGAGGAGGCAGAGGGGATGTGAGGGTGATAGAGTAAAATACACTGCACAGCTGTGGTGCATTCCAATAGGGAAGAAGTAAGTAGTAATTTCCCCACGATGATGTTTCTGTCTGTCTTCTGGGTGATTGTGAGATCCATCCATTTTCTTCTGCTTTATCCAGGGCCGGGTCACAGGGCAGCAATCTTCCACCTTTTCCTCCAGTGGGACTCCTATGGTTGCACTAATCGAGTCCAAGACTACAGGGTCCCGAGACCAAGACAAGACCAAGACTTTTAAAGGTCGAGACCAAATCAAGACCGTCTTTGTAATTTTCAACATTTATTTGTATTTTACAGTTATTTTGGCATATATATCAGTGTTTTTATAAATCTATCTCCATTTTATCTGATAAATGTTAACTTAATCTTAAAATAAGCCAAACAAACTGTAGACTGAGAACCTTTTCTTGAAGAGAACTTCCACTGGCACTTTACACAAAACTGTGAAGAAAGCAAAGAAAGTGTGTAGGCTTTTAAAACCTGTTTTCCTAACTGGAGTTACATTATGTTAATGGTTTTGCAGAGATATTGAGCAGCCTCTATGCATTTACTAAACCAAACGAACATCATTACAAACAGATGGATTGGATGTGCACTTTTATTAGGCAAACTTCAACCACATGTGGCAGTAGGTCTGCTCTGCGCTGTAGGCCTGCTGCTTTGTGCCAACACTGTATAAATTTAAATTGAGATCGATCTAAGGACTGAGCTGATGTGCGCTATATGCAGGGAGGAGCGGTGCTGACGTGAGGCAGATGGACAGATAGGATGTTTTAAAAAGTTTAACCTGTGCTAGTACGTGGGGCACACACTGTTACAGACAAGCTGCACGCTGCTGGTGTGTGTGTGCGTTTGTGATGTGCTGCGATGTGTCCACAGGCTCCAGACGAGCGCACAGGCTGCAGTAAGATGCCCGCATGCTCTCCCACACCAGTACAAGTTTATTGCTAACAGCATCAGACAATGAAATATGATCGCAGCAGTCAAGTGCCAGACCTCGAGCTCAAGACAAGAACGAGTCCAAATGCGCTCGAGTCCGGGACGAGACCAAGCCCACAAAAAACGGTCTCGAGGCCTGTCTTGAGTACTATGACACTAGGGACCCCAAGGCGTTCCCAGGTCAGTTGAGAGACATAGTTGACTGTGGCATCCAGGAGGCATCAGAACAGAGGCCCGAGACGCCTCAGCTGGCTCCTCTTGATTTGGATGAGCAGCAGATCCTCCTGTATGACTGAGCCTCTCTCCTTATCTCTAAAGGCTGAAGTATAGTTCTGTGTTGACTCAACGCGCACTGCTACCGTCGCCTTGTCGCCGTCGTTTTTGATTTATAGATCTGGGTCGAGGTCTGTGCACCGCGAAGTACTTCACTGCCAAAACACTAGGGGGCGATGATATCTGTCCATTCATATATACGGTCTGTGTGTATGACCCGCAGACGTATAATCTCTGAAAAGTTTAACATGAACCATCTCTAACGTGACAAAAGCACAGAACAGACTCACCATTAGTACAATGTGACCCTGTCACACAAAGAACACTCATATTCCACTGAGTCGTGTCCTTTTTAAGTGCGAGAGAAGCTGACTGCGTACCAGGAGCGAGCTGTTTTATGAGCGCTTTGTTTATGTAAGTTAGCCATACGGTTTTAAGTTTCGTTTCTGTAAAACGTAAACACATATGCTCAAAGCTGCACTAAACACATTATTTCTCAATATATACTGAAAGAAAGAAAAGCCGACAGGAAATGTATACAGAGCGGTGGTTCGGAGGACCAATCACAGCTCTTATCATCTGCGTCGCTTCCCCTGCTGTCTGCGTCGTTTTGATGCGTAGTTAGAAAATTTCGGAGGTGCACGGGTTCGATGCAGAGGCTCTGCGTCATGACGCAGACGATTTGACGCTGGACCGTAAACTGGCGTTAAGGGCGCGTTCACCCACTTTAAGGAGGAAACTCCTCTTGTCCTCTTTGTTACTTCTAAGACACAGAGGTTTAAAGTTCTGAGCCCTAAGCACAATGGAATTAGGATTTTGCTCATATAAAAAGTACAAAAATCACCCTGCCAAATCCTGACAGACTGCACAAAAGATATTAAACAAAAATTAACTCAATTTCAACAAAAAAACAAAAACAAAAAAAAAGCAGTTCAACCTTGCAATTCAACAAGGACAATTTATATTTACTTTTATTGCAGATTTGTTTTTAATTACACCTCTATGTTCTTCTCAGCTTTAATATGCAGGATTTGTGGGTTAAACATGTGAATGAAACAAAGCACAACTCAAAACATTATAACACACAGAAAATAGCGTAATATGGGCCCTTTTAAAGAAATACGGTTGCACAAAAATAAACAAATAGATAACACAAGGCTTATCTTTGACATTTGCACGCCCCGTTGTGTACAAAACCCGTCTGACCTTTCTAAAAAACATCAAACTGTAATTCTCGGTCTACACCATCTTGATTTCGCATGTTTTCCTCTTCTGTTCTTCTGCTAATCTTGTTTTCCTTCTTGATACGACACAACACAACACATCATGCTTGTTATTGTTGACTCATATGCATGTACGAGCCTATGTGTTTTCCCATTTTAATCTCGTCTCCTCGGCGCTGAAGCCTCTAGCTTGAAAGGCTGTATTGACATTGTATTTTGTTGTGTGAAGTGCGCACTGTGGAGGTGAGCTGAGGCTTTTTGGCATGTTTTTATTTGATACACTTCTCCGGTCTAATCTGAAGAGACAGCGCAGATTCAACTGAAGAGCTGATCAATAAGAAATTATAAGTGAGAGGAGCTTTTGAAAACTAAGTCCAAAAGTTTCAGTGGATTTGGTTCATGGTCTTCTTATAAGTATGTTTCGGTCATTGGAAAGTGGAATTTTCAAGGCACATTATGTAACTTTTTTGGTGGAGGGTCCGTCACCTGCTTTTTTTTTTATATTTACGCCGTTGTTTAGTCTGGAATGTTCCACAGTATGACATTAAACAGCTCTATCTTACATTTGTGAAATCACAGGTGGTTTTATAGCTCAAAAAATACCTAAAAAACATGTATTCTGACTGTGAGTGGGGTCACCTCTCCACAGATCTGACCTGTAACTTAAGTCTGGTTTGGTCTCCATGAAGATAAAAACGTTTAATTTCTTTCCTAGTGCGAATCATTCCAGACAAACCAATAAAAATCTACATGGAGAAAAGTATTTGACGGACCCTCCACCAGAAAAGTTACACAATGCACCTTTAACATTTGACCTAAATGTCCGAAGAGTTTCATTTGGTCTTCCGATATTTTATATTATTAGGTTCTTTTTTCAGATCAAATCAGCTGACCGGACACGTCACAGCAACATCACATGACCACTCAGAGGAAGACCGCTAGTGTCAGGTATGAAAACAAACTCTTAAAACGGTAAACTCTGAAAAAAGAACCTAATAACATTCAATCTAAATAGCAATGATTACTAGCCAGGCTGGAGCTACCTAGTGTCTCCACTCAATTTCATTTCTCTCCAGCAACTAGGTCAGAAATCGGAATACACTAGACGATTCGCAAAAATCCCGGAAGTGCAAGTTCGGGCACCAGCCAATCAGAGAAGAGTCATACATTATGTGTTGGCAACGATTCCCGAGATTGAGGATTTAAAGCTGGAACAAAGACAATCTTTGGTGAATTTTCTCAAGGGGAAAGACGTTATTGTCCTTCTTCCTATGGCATTTGGGAAAAGCTTAATATACCAGTTAACCCCGTTAGCGGCGCATTACATACGTCACGACCAAATAGTAGCGACTGGTGAAGTAAAAAAAGGACTCACCTACTGTCAGGTGAATGAATTCTAATGCTGCAAGGGTTTACAAAGTGAAAGTGATTACCGCTATGACAAGGAAATAACATAGTGTTGTGGAAAATTATCTTTTAAAATAACAGACATCCACTGAAGCAACAAAAATAAAAGTTGATTTAATATCTTTGCAAAGAGAGGCAGAGGACAAGTTCAAGTCTGTTCTATGCAGGGTTGTAACTCTGTCTGAACTAGTGTCAGACTTCACAAAACATATATAGGAGTGTCTAATCAAGTATTATCAAAAGAAAGGAAACATCTGCACCTGTGCTGGGTCATGAGGACAGTTACTCCCTAATATGAGGAGAGCAGCTCTCATTAAAACAGGATTTAAAACACACAATGAAACTGTGAAAAACTGCACGTAGTAGCAAAAACTATTTTCCCATTACACGTGGTTTGTTTGGTTACTATAGGAACTGTGGGTCATGCAATTTCCTGAGCCTCCCATAATGTTAAATTTGACTCTAATTTTCTAATTTTCTTATGATGGTCTTTTCTGATCTCTGTTATAATGTTGTTTCCTCCTCAAAAACAGACCTGGAGATGTGTTTTGTTTCATTCACACATGTTTAACACACAAACTCTGCATTAGTGTCGTAGTACTCGAGACCTGTCTGGGTCTTGTCTCGGACTCAAGCACATTTGGACTCGGTTTTGTCTCGGTCTTGATGGCGCTTGGTCTCGGTCTTGTCTCAGACTCAAGGACAGATGGTATGTGCGATCATATTTCATTACGGCCAGTAACTATGCAGAAGCTGCTAAATATCACTGCAAAACCAGTAAGATAATGAAACTGTAAATGTTATGAACTTGAAAAAAACAAAAAACAAAACACTAGATTAACTTGAAGCAGTGGAAGTCAGATTAAAGAAGGGGTTCTCAAACTGTGGGTTAGACTCCAAAAAGGGGGCACAGAGTGTTTCAGTGCACTGCAGTTTGCTTGGCCTATTTTAAGCTTAAATGAACATTAATCAGATGGATGGAGATATATGGAGATATATCTATAAATGCATTGATATATGTGCCAAAATAACTGTAAAATACAAATTAATGTGGTAAATGACAAAGATGGTCTTGATTTGGTCTCGATGGGCTGTGGTCTTGGTCTTGTCTCGGTCTTGACCCTCAGAGGTCTTGGTCTTGTCCTGGTTTCAGGACCCTGTGGTCTCAAACAGGTCTTGGTCTCGATTAGTGCGGTCTTGACTACAACAGTTGTTTTCTCAAACAGTAAACACTCTGTTCCACCTTGTGATGTCAAGAAGAGATCCACTGTGCTTTTAAACTCTATCTTCACTAGAATCGTTTGGATCATTTCAGCCCTGGAACTGCCAATTTCTTCTCAACAAAAGATTAAAATGTAGTTATTAACTTGAAAACAACCGCTTTGTGACATCTCAAGTTGGAACAGAGCATTTTGAGCTTATAAAGGATTATTCAAACATGTGTGAATGAAACAAAAACACAATTCTAAGTATGTTTTTGAGGAGGTAAAAATGTTACAACCAGAGCCCACAGATGCTTTGATGCTCTGATCCCACCCTGGCGGAGGAATTTACAGACCGGGGCGGATTCTGGATGGGGATTCATGATTCACACGGTGCCCCCTCAAGCACTTTGTGTCCACCATGCTGTGTGTAATGGGGAGCTACGGTAGTGATTATAACATTGCTTAAATAAGTACATTTTTATTTATATAGAGCTTTTCTCAGACATATGTCACAAAGACACTTTACACAGCATTATTCATTCACTCATTCATTCATTATTCATTCACACACACTACTACACCACTTTCATACTAGACAATGTGGGTGAAGTGTCTTGCCTAAGGACACAATGACAGCCCCCCTGTGGCTCCTGATTTTCTCAGTGGTCTGCCATCCAAGTACAAACCAGACTTGGCCCTGCTGAGCTTCTGAGATCTGACGGGATCAGGCTTTGACAAACCGCTATGGCCACAAGAGTCAGTTTATACAGGAAGAATTACAAACCCTTTGCTCAATCAGACTGACGTATTGTTGGATGAGAATAATTTAGAAACAACCAAGGATGACGAACCCGGCTTGTGTGTCGAATCAGAATGAAGGACTAAGTGGACGAGGCTAACATTACAAACTAAAACATGCGCAGGACATTTTATAACTGGAACCTTTAGAAAACAAATAGATGTAAGCAAACATAAAACCAAGTCAAACTTAAAACCCGTTCAAACTTTAGCCTAAAATCAAGCGAATCACTTATGCGGGGAAAGTAAGTGTAATATGGCTCTTTGGGTGGGTTGATGATGGGGCGTTAAAGCAGCTCCGTCAGCGTTTCTTCCTCTCATCCATCAGTGCGCTGGAGGCTGGACTCTGTTGACCTTATCTCCAGTGTAGCCTTTGGAGCCGGCGACAGGAGAAGACGTGAATAATTCATGAGTACAAGACCAAAGATGACCATGTGCTGAACGCGCCTCCGAAAAGCAGCCAACATTTAACATGCAGCGAAATCAAGGCTCTTCCGTGGGCTGGTGTGGAAAAAGCTGAGGAAGAGAAGGCCGCGCTTTGAAGGTTCTGGAGCTTGAGAGAAGAAAGTGAAAAAAATTTAAATATTGTTTCGGTATATCCATTTTAAATTTAAAGATGCATTGTGTAACTTTCCCCTGGAGGGTCTGGCATTTGCTTGTCTTCATGTAAACCATATTGTTTGTCTAGAACAGGGGTGGACAAACCTTTTAATCCGGCCCGCCAAACTTGAATAAATTACAATAATAAACCTTGTTGATGTTTTATTTTCCTCGCATTTCCGGCTTTTCCCAGTAGATGGCGCACTATATATATATATATGTATGTATGTGTATATATATATATATATATATATATATATATATATATATACACATTGATGTGCGGCGTATTATGTTGGCAGCAATGCTTTATGGGAAAGTATTCTTTCGGACTAGCTAATAACAGGAGTCAGTTTTGGGCGGTGTATTCGGACCATGAGTGAGGTGTTCAAGACATAAGTCTGCACTGTTTCCAATTTGAGTGGGTTTACAGCAACGTCATAAGACTAAAAGACACTGTGTTGCTTATCTTAACACATCTAACATCTTAAAAGTCTGGTTAGACTGTGCACATAAGTGTGTACGCGCTCAACCTTGTGGCATGGGCTCTGTTTCTCAATGAGATCTAAGCATGCAGTACTCATGCTCGCCTGTAGTGTACAGTGGAGCAGACCTCATTCACTTATCATGAATTCTGAAAGTTACGCTTCCAATAGTTGCAGTGCGTAGTGCAGAATACGTCCTACATGAGCATAAATACAAGTGCAATGGAGGCAGGCTCTAAACACGTCATGTCCCGTCTCCTGTCCGGCCCTTCAGTCAAACTTTAGAACCCTATGTGGCCCCCGAGCCAAAAAGTTTGCCCACCCCTGATCTAGAATGTCCCAGAATAGGGCACTGAACTTATTCATTTCCATGGAGACAAGCCCACAATGCCTCCAGGCTAAGTTACAGGTCAGATCTGTGAAGAAGCAAGCACACTGATTGTAGGAATGCACGTTTCTGTAGTATTTTTGAGCAGTAAAACACCTGTAATTGAATACATGCATTATAGATAAGTTTAATGTCATATTGTGAAATCTTTCAGACAAAGCAATAATATCTCCATGGAAACAAGTTTGTAATGAACCCCTTACAACAGGGGAATCAAAATGAAATTCTCAGAGGGCCAAAATTAAAAACTGGGGCTAAGTCATGGGCCAAACTAAATATTTATTGCAAAATTTCAACAGCATCTGCATGTTTTCTCTTCTTTCGAGATATGTAACGTTAAACCTTTTCTTATTAAAATAAATGTTTAAAAATAGTTAAAACACTGAATCCAGAACAAGCAGAATATAAAATAATAACAACATTTTAAATTAATAATGTCTCTAGAGTCTAAATATAGCATTTGAACTCCTTTTAAATGTATCTTTATGTTGCCAACAATCAGTCAAAATGTGCCAATGCATTTGCAAAGCATTCTGGGATTTGTAGTAGCAGTGCATGCGCCATACTGGCTTGGCAGGATGGCGCCAGCTCTAATATATATTTCATATGATCTTTCGAGCCAAATATAATTATATCACGGGTGAAATTTGGCACCAGGCCTGAGTTTGACATGTGCGGTTTACAAGAAAATGTACACAATGCATCTTTAAAGCAGTCGATTGTGCAAAACTGTGTTTGAGTGATTTGTGCATGTTTGAGCAATCTTTAATCACATATTTTCAAGATGCCATATTAATCCGTGTATCATTCATTCATTCGTTTTTCAATATAAAACCAAAAATAAGAAAATGAAAAAACAACTGCTATCTTCATTATTTGTCTCCAAAACCAAAATGAAAAAAACGGATAACGATTCTTTTTTTCAGTTTTCGATTTTGTGTTTAAATGAAGAATGGAAAAAACGGATAACGGCTGTTTCCCATTTACGTGACTGCGATGCCGGACTTTTGCACCGCGTACGGACTGAACCAGGACTGATCCAGGTGCGGGACCAGAGCGGGACCAGGGCGGACTCCGAGCTTTGACTCCGAGCCTCCACGGGGTCCGAGCCTCAGCTTTGAGCTCCGGCCCTGCTGTGGGCTCTGAGCCTCCGGTCTGGTCCCGGTCTGGTCCTGGTCTTGTCTCGGTTTCAGGCCCGCTCTGGTCCCGGTCTGGTCCCACTCTAAGTAGCACTCTGGTCCTGTTCTGGTCCCGGACCTGGTCCATTTGAACCAAAAGCTCTTAGTTCGGTTCGTTTTCGTTGGTGTGAAAGCGTCAGTCGGATGCTTTGCACCACCTCGGAACCAGCCGCGGTTCTTGAGCGCGGAGGACCAGAGCAGCCCGTCCGGACCTGTAGTCTACAGCGCATTCTCGCTTTCCCCCCACCGAACCAGCACGCAGACAATGACATGGAACTGCTCGGACCACTGGTCCCGGTCTCAGTCCCGCTCTGGTCCCGGTCTGGTCCTGGTCTCAGTCCCGCTCTGGTCCCGGTCTGGTCCTGGTCTCAGTCCTGCTTTGGTCCCGGTCTCAGTCCCGGTCTGGTCCCAGTCTGTCCCGGTCTCAGTCCCGCTCTGGTCCCACTCTGGTCCTGGACCTGGATCAGTCCTGGTTCAGTCCGTATGTGGTGCAAATGTCCGGCATCGCAGTCATGGAAGTCACGTAAATGGGAAACGGTCGTTATCCGTTTTTTCCATTCTTCATTTAAACTCAAAATCGAAAACTGAAAAAAGGAATCGTTATCCGTTTTTTCATTTTGGTTTTGGAGACAAATAATGAAGAAAACAGTTGTTATTTCATTTTCTTATTTTTGGTTTTATATTGAAAAACGAATGAACGAATGACACACGGATTCATATTGACGATCAACCGTTCTTATAGTCCTCGACATACGGCCACTGCTCTGCACCCAGTTTTGTTTTCATACATGTTGGAATCGGCAGCGTCGCGTTGTCATTTTGGTGCAAATGAAAAGAAAATCAGAGCTATCTATTGGAGTTGTAGACCCTTTGTTGTGGTGACTTTTCCGGCTCCCATTGGGCACCACAGTTTTCTGACACCGAAGTCAGCACAATATGTATTTGTTTAAAAAAGTTTGGATAGATTTTGTTGACACTGACATTTAAATTTACTCTTGGCTGGTTTATATTCTTGTCTGTTCTTGGAGAGTAAGATATAGAACTTATCTTTTGCAAAAATATAACACCCAGTTAACTTGCTTTTTACTTTTATAAATACATTTTGAAACCAGCCAGACATACACAAAAATAAAATCATCGTCTTGATTCTTGAGGACACCACATGAAAACATAAACAAGTCTAATCTCAAGATAGAAATCAAATAAATCCAAACTACAGTAAGACTTTGGTGCATGAGCTGATGCATGATTGTGAGTGCAGGTCATGTCAGTGCATGTAGGTTTTAGTTGTGAACTGTACAAACATATTATTTCTGATGAGGACACAGCTCCACTATATGGTTGTAGAATTATAAAAGCCAGTTTAGCATAGACCCTCAACAGGGAGCGATGTTAGAAGTGATTTGCTTGAAAATAACAGCGTGCAAACTATAAAGCAGCAAGACTCAACAGCAAAGATGGTGCCACAGAGAAAGCCGGCCTAAATGAACACACATTAAAAGTTTATGTGATCTACCACAGTAAATACAGTCTGTCTTAAAATGTGTTTTTTATGTGTTGTTGATGTCTAAAGAGAAACTAAAGCCGCGGAACACTTCCCAGAGTGGTCCCTTGATTACATTCAGAACAGGCTCTTTTGCAGAGGCAGCAGGAGGGCACCGCTCCGGCCGCTGAATATGAATTTTACATCTGCAGTACAACCGAGAGCAGACAGGAGCAGTCAGCAGAGGTAGAAACAATCAGGAGGTAGGAGCAGTCAGGAACAGTCAGGGGCAGTCAGCAGAGGTAGAAACAATTGGGGGGTAGGAGGAGCAGTTAAGAGCAGTCAGGGGCAGTCAGGAGGCAGTCAGGGGCAGTCAGGGGCAGTCAGGAGCAGTCAGGAGGAGCCAGGAGCAGTCAGGAGCAGTCAGGAGCAGTCAGGAGCAGTCAGGAGCAGTCAGGAGCAGGCAGGAGCAGTCAGGGCAGTCAGGAAGAGTCAGTAGCAGTCAGAGGCAGTCAGGAGCAGTCAGGAGCAGTCAGGAGGAGTCAGAGGCAGTCAGGAGAGTCAGGAGCAGTCAGGAGCAGGCAGGAGAGCCAGGAGCAGTCAGGAGCAGTCAGGAGCAGTCAGGGGCAGTCAGGAGCAGTCAGGGGCAGTCAGGAAGAGTCAGTAGCAGTCAGAGGCAGTCAGGAGCAGTCAGGCAGTCAGGCAGTCAGGAGCAGTCAGGAGAGTCAGAGGCAGTCAGGAGGAGTCAGGGGCAGTCAGGGGCAGTCAGGGGTAGTCAGGGGCAGTCAGGGGCAGTCAGGGGTAGTCAGGGGCAGTCAGGAGCAGTTAGGAGGAGCCAGGAGCAGTCAGGGGCAGTCAGGGGCAGTTAGGAGCAGCAGGGCAGTCAGGGGCAGTCAGTCAGGGGCAGTCAGGGGCAGTCAGGGGTAGTCAGGGGCAGTCAGGGGCAGTCAGGGGCAGTCAGTCAGGGAGCAGTCAGGGGCAGTCAGGGGCAGTCAGGGGCAGTCAGGGGCAGTAGGAGAGTCAGAGCAGTCAGGCAGTCAGGAGCAGTCAGGAGGAGTCAGGGGCAGTCAGGGAGCAGTCAGGAGCAGTCAGGGGCAGTCAGGTCAGTCAGGGCAGTCAGGAGCAGTCAGGGGCAGTCAGGAGTCAGCAGTCAAGGGCAGTCAGGGGCAGTTAGGGCAGTCAGGAGCAGTCAGGAGCAGTCAGGAGAGTCAGGGGCAGTCAGGAGTCAGCAGTCAGGAGCAGTCAGGGAGCAGTCAGGGGCAGTCAGGAGCAGTCAGGGGCAGTCAGGAGCAGTCAGGAGCAGTCAGGAGCAGTCAGGAGTAGTCAGGGGCAGTCAGGAGCAGTCAAGGGCAGTCAGGGGCAGTTAGGGGCAGTCAGGAGCAGTCAGGAGCAGTTAGGAGGAGCCAGGAGCAGTCAGGAGGAGTCAGGGGCAGTCAGGAGCAGTCAGGAGGAGTCAGGGGCAGTCAGGAGCAGTCAGGAGCAAGCAGGGGCAGTCAGGGGCAGTCAGGAGGAGTCAGGGGCAGTCAGGAGCAGTCAGGAGCAGTCAGGGGCAGTCAGGAGCAGTCAGGAGCAGTTAGGAGGCGCCAGGAGCAGTCAGGCGGAGTCAGGGGCAGGCAGGAGCAGTCAGGAAGGGTCAGGAGCAGTCAGGGGCAGTCAAGAGCAGTCAGGAGGAGCCAGGGAGTCAGGAGCAGTCAGGGGCAGTCAGGAGCAGTCAGGAGCAGTTAGGAGCAGTCAGGGGCAGTCAGGGGCAGTCAGGAGGAGCCAGGAGCAGTCAGGAGCAGTCAGGGGCAGTCAGTCAGGAGCAGTAGGAGCAGTCAGGAGGCAGTCAGGGGCAGTCAGGGCAGTCAGGGCAGTCAGGGAGCAGTCAGGAGCAGTCAGGAGCAGTCAGGAGGAGTCAGGGGCAGTCAGGGGCAGTCAGGAGCAGTCAGGAAGAGTCAGGAGCAGTCAGGGGCAGTCAGGAGGAGCCAGGAGGAGTCAGGAGCAGTCAGGAGCAGTCAGGAGCATTCAGGAGCAGTCAGGAGCAGTCAGGAGGAGTCAGGGGCAGTCAGGGGTAGTCAGGGGCAGTCAGGAGCAGTCAGGAGGAGTCAGGAGGAGTCAGGAGCAGTCAGGAGCAGTCAGGAGCATTCAGGAGCAGTCAGGAGCAGTCAGGAGCAGTCAGGAGGAGTCAGGGGCAGTCAGGGGCAGTCAGGAGCATTCAGGAGCAGTCCGGAGCAGTCAGAGGCAGTCGGAAGTAACAAGGAAGAGCTGGAGCCGTCAGAACTGGCAGGAGTAGGCAGGAGAGGCAGGATCGTGGAGCAGCTAGGGGCAGTCAGGAGCAACAAGGAGCAGGTTAGGTCGCTTTATTCGTACCCTGTAGGTAAATTTGTTTTGCAGATTTGAGAGGCTGCTCCCACATTTCACATTTCATTCATACACATTATGAACAATAAACACATTTAAAACCACAATTACAAAATAAAGTGTTTCAGAGCTCCAGTGCAGAATGGTTTGTTCCATAAACAATTAGTTAAATTCATCCATCATGCTTGGCTAAAATCACAATAAATATTAACTATATAGAAAAAAGTGTATTACAATATATATTTTTTTGTGATTTTCTATCTGTTTAGAGGTAAATGAACACCTTAGCATTTAGATTTTGTTCATTTTATTTTTATTTATAATTTTGTAACCTGTCCTCTGTAATGGACGTCGGGGACATTTTGGTGTTAAATCCACGTGAAGTTAACTACCTCATAAAAACATCTATGACAATCTTCTACAGTCACCTCAGAAAGTATTTGGACTCCCTTTTAATTTCTCATTTATTTATTTTTTCTTATCATAGTGCAGCCACAGACTAACTCCTATTGATTTGTTTTTTATTATCCCGAACATGGTAATCCGGTGCAATCCCCCTGCCCTATTTAGGCAGAGGAACCTAGTCCCCGCATTAAAAGTCTCTCTCAAAATGCTTAAAGGTTGTATAGAGGATTTTCCAAGGAACGAGAAATCCAGCGACTGTTTGTCCTTTTTCAAATGTTGCGCATGCGTGAAACCACCCCCCCTCCCCTACAGCTCCCTACGTAGAAACGCCTTCTCCCGCCTCCTCTTTACGCCAGAAACAGGTTTGTTTACAGCCGGTGCTGCACATGACTTGTAAAAACAAAACTAACTACAACAGTGTTGGTTAGGCAAGACGGAGAAGTGAGGAGCGGCGGGGGAAGAGCGGAGCAGGGAGAGAGGAGAGGGGAGAGAGGAGAGGGGAGAGGAGAGGGGAGCGGTGCGCGGAGATTCCGTGCCCGGAGAAGTGAGGAGCAGGGGGAAGAGCGAATCGGGTAGCGGGGACAGGAGCAGGAAAGGGGTGCAGAGAAGGTTGCGCGGAGATTCAGTGCGAATGAACTAGCTACAACACGCAGCAGCAAGCGGACTCTTTCTTTGCCTTGAAAATTACGTTTTCAGACATAGGATATCGCTTTCGTGTCCTGAAAAACGTTTGTCTAGCTCTTGGAAATAAAGTACGTTTTCATAATAAGCAGAAGTGACCTGTCCAGGAGTAATTTGTGGACCAGTGCGTCAGTCTTTAGACCCTGCGTCTGCTTCAGTCGCGCCATCGCTGGAATGAATCTATAAGAATCACCTTAGTTTGGCTTCGCTGCTTTTCCCCTTGTCTTCTTCTTTCAGCGACCTCAAAAACAGACTTTCTTTTGCGGCGAACTGCTCCTGGATTCTTGTCGCCATTGCAACAAACTTTGTGCTAACTGCGAGGAAGATATAGGTCAAAAAAAGACGCTAAGAACTGTTGCGCTGGTGGAGTAAACAGCGTCTGTGCGTCTTGCGTCTGTGGACTGCGTGACAGGCGTACGTAAACCACGTACCGGCGGCGCAGGCAAGTCAGTTACGCTAGAAACGTAGGGAGATTGATTGACAGCCTGTCAGCTCACAGATAACGAGGCAGTGTCGTTATCTATTGGCAAATGTTTAGCCCCACCACGTCCAGAGTTGATGAATTTTTATTCTCTTTTTTTTGGTCATCATAATTACAAGGCTACTGCACCTCTATAATGCTATCATTGACAACTTGAAACAATAAAAAAAAAAAAAAAAAAAATCCTCCATACAACCATTAAAAGATCGACTGGTTAACTTAATGTCTGCTATAAAAGGACACAAATAAATGGGCCGAGCTCAGGAGGATATGAAAACGCACAAATTTTCCAAGACAAACGTACTAAAATTGATAGATAAATAGATTACAGTTTATTCATAAGTACAATAGCATCTGTAATGAAGCTCCTTTTAAAACGATTCGTTGCAGATCCTGGGACTAAAAGCCTTTGACCAGAGGGAAGCAGTCAGGAGCAGCAGCAGCAGCAACAGGAGAAGTACGGAGCTGACAGGAGCAGCCAGGCGTCTTCAAGAGCAGTCAGGAGCAAGCAAAGTTATTCTTCACTTCATTCATTACTTACAGCAGGGGTGCTCACACTTTTTCAGCATGCGAGCTACTTACAAAATGACCAAGTCAAAATGATCTACCTAATACAAAGCCAAGCAAACTGCACTGAAACACTCTGTGCCCCTTTTTTGGACCCTCACCCACAGTTTGAGAACCTCTTCTTTAAGAGAACTTCCTCTGGCACTTTACACAAAACTGTGAAAAAAGTGAAGGAAGTAGGTAAGATTTTTAAACCTGTTTTTTAAAGTTCCAAACTGGAGTTGCATTCTTTTCTGGTTTTGCAGTGATATTTACCAGCCTCTGCACGTTTACCAAACCAAACGCACATCGTGACAAACACAGATACATTTGTGCACTTTTGTGAGGCAAACTTCAGCCAAATGTGGCAGTAGGTCTGTTCTGTAGATCTGCTCTATGCTGTAGACCTGCTTTGTGCCAACACTGTAACACAAATTTAGACTCGTTTTTGCTTCACGTTTGGTCTTGCTCTTCTAATCAGCCGCACTGTGGGAGGGGCTTGTGTTCGCTGTACGCAGGAAGGAGCGAGAGCGTGAAAAGGCGAGGGGCGGCGTGCTGACGTGAGGCAGATGGACAGGTAGGATGTTTAGGAAGTTGAACCTGCCCTGTGATGCACGCTGGTACACGAGGGCACACGCTGTTGCAGACGAGCCGTGCATAGGGAGCGTGTGTGTTTGTGATGCGCCGTAGAGTCTCCGCGGGTTTCAAATGAGCGCACAGGCTGCACTGAGACGCCCCACACGCTCCTGCACCCGCTACAAGTTTTTTTATTGCCAACAGCAGCGGCCGTAATGAAATATGATCGCACTTGTTGAGTGTCAGACCTTGAGTGAGAGACAAGACCGAGTCCAAACGTGATCGAGTCCGAGACGAGTACTAAGACATGGTGATATACCCACACGACCTTGGCGATCGACTGGCTAGATCGCGATCGACGTACTGAGCACCCCTGACTTACAGAAATCAGAACAGAAGTTTGACATCACGGTAATACTGACAACGACTAGAATGCTAACCGTGCATGTCCTGACTCTTGATGAAATGTTAATTAGATGCAGATAGATCTCAACTGACTTATTTTTACATCAAGAGCTGCTTATACAATATAGGAAAAGACACATTAAATGACTAATTACTACGAGTATTTCTCAGTATTTTCGTTCCCATTGACCCTGCATACTAACAATGACATCGTGCTAAACCGAAATGTGGTTAGTTATGATCCTCAAATGCCAAAAGTAGGGGGTAATGCGAGGTGGCAGCATTAGATTTTCCCAGACTGCATTTCCAGGTCGGTCTAGATAAGATTTCTGCAGGAAATTGCAACGTGGAGCTGAGAGTATCAACTGAATACAAAATACTCACCCCAGTCCCACTATACACCGTCAGACAGAATTTGTCATGCTTTTTTGCTGCTTAAAGGGTCTATACGACGCTGTTTTCCAGATCTGTGTTATAATGTTGTTTCCTCATCATGAACAGACCTGGAATTGTGCTTTGTTTCATTTGTGCATGTGCATATATAGGTATTTTGAAACTCCACATAACTTTATTAGAATAATTTGGATCATTTCCAGCCTGGAATAGCCAGTCTCTATTAAACAAAAGGTAAAAGGTAGCTGTTAACTTGATGACATCACAAGGTACAACAGAGCGTTTTGAGCTGTTTTTGAGGAGGTAACAACATTATAATATTACTTAAAGCTCAAAAGAGTTAATTTTGCGTAATATAGAACCTTTAAGAAATGATGTGCTAGTGCTATATTTGATTTGTCCAGAGTTCAGGTTTCAAAAGTCAAAGTTCAAAGAAAGAAAGAAAGAAATAGATTAATTTTGCTATTGTGGACCAAAAATCTGCAAAATGATCAGTAAATTTAACACAACATGTCTCAAAATATAAAAAATACTTTCACGATTCCACTTTTTAAGTAGATAACTTTAATGTGATACTTTTACTTGAGTAAATTTTGCCTCTGTATCTGTATTTTTAATTAAGTGAACAATTCTTCAGTAGTTCTTCCAGCTATACAACATTCCAGCTATACATCATCGTAATGTCAAGGGTTCGTCTGAAATAAATGTAAAAAAAAAGATGGGTCAGTCGAAAAAACTTTACTTAGTGGGTTTTAATTCACACCACAGCTCAAAGTGCAGAGTGGAATATTTACAGTGAAAAAAATGAGGTGGTACAGTCCAACAGAAAAGAAGTATTTACAAACGATGTTTACAGTAATCACACTTACAGAAGCCAGCACCCACGTAGTCAGGCCAAAAACAGACTGCTCAAATGACTGGAACTCCCTCCTTATATACCCCTTAGCCCGTCCCCCCGGGCTAACCAATTGACAAAAAATGGGGTTTTAAAGGAATTAACACGAGCAAAACTGTACTGATGAACACAAATCAACTTGGAAATAAACACAATAAAAATAACTTAAAGAACCCCTCATGTGGTTGTCAACACGGGCGCTCCCTCACATTTACATATACATACATGTACAACTATTAGTGCTGTCAGAGATAAAAAAAAAAATTGAGAGATTAATTAATTATGATCTGTAATTAATTAATCTAATTAATCTCTTTTTTAATCTCACCTAAAAATTGCTGAGAAAAGCTTCTATTTTCATTTGAATTCATTATTACATTGTTTTCATACTATCATTAACATTTTAATATAAGCATCATTATTATTACTATTACTAATCTGCATAAATAAACTCAACTTTACAACATATAAAACATCACTCTAGAGCCACATCAGCCTGTTTGACATTATAATATGTTTAATGCAGCTTTGTGCAAGTCTCACAGAAACAAAACTTAAAACCACATGGCTCATTTGCATAAACTAAGTGAAGGAAAAAAAAAAAAAAATGCTCTTGTGCTCTGATGTGGTTCAGCTTCTATTAAAGGACACGACTCAGTGGAATATAGATGTTCTCTCTGTGACAGAGGGATGTTGGTGAAGGTGAGTCTGTTCTGCTTTTGTGTCGCGATGTTTTCAGAGATCAGACGTGTGCAGGTTTATCGCAGATGCGGCGAGAACGGAAATGAAAATTATAATTCTTTGCAGGAGCGAGCAGAGCAGGACTGCAATGTGTGGGACTGTGTCCTAACAACACATAAAAACAGATTTTATAATAAGGCAACTCGCATACAGAAACAGTAAAGTTAGAGACTAAAAATAAGATTAAAAAACATAACGCGCTAAATATGACTGTAATTAATTAATTGCAATTAACGTGATAATTTGACACCCCTATATACAATCACAAATATATACATCTAAGTCTAAAGTCCTATATTACACAAAATTGAATCTCGTGATCTTTAAGCCACGTTTGAATGTTGTTACTGCATCAACAACATAAACTAGAGTTATGTTTTGTTTCATTCACACATGTTTGAGTGACTCTTTTTGACAATTCCCGGGCTGAAATCATCCATAATGATTCTAGTGAAGGTGTGTGGAGTTTAAAAACACAACATATCATCTCAAAGTGGAACCAAGTGCTTTGAGAGTGCATATGAGAGAAGAACTCAGCCTAAATCTGCAGAGTTTGTGTGTTAAATATGTGTGAATGAGCAAACATTTAAAACACCAGTCAAAAAACAGCATAATATGAGCCCTTTATGTAATTCACTAAATACTCTATCACCTTAACCCCACCAAACCGCATTTTCTCTGTATTCTAGTATTTTCTGACAGGTCCATCTTTGGTCCACATGCTTTTTTTCGTTGTGGCCAGTAGGGGGGAGTGCTGGTCTCTGCTAAACGACTCGGGTCTCACACACACAAGCAGGACATCATGTTTCTGCTCATTTTTGGAGACAACTCGATCCATACAATTCACTGTCAACCTCCAGCGCAGTTCATTTACCACTGAGAAAAATCGCCAGCTCTGTCCCACTGGCTCTACACGCAAGTACTAGTAGTGCGGAGAATACTTTATACTACTATACCACTACTACGTATTATTCAGGTCAAGCAGTTGCACCCCAGATAAAATGTATTATCACATTTCATTACAATATTTACTTGTATACTGTGCTTAAAGGTGCACTGTGTAACTTTTTGGTTGGGGTTCATCACCTGCTTGTTTCTATGGATACGTCACTGATCTGATTTGGTTTACATGAAGATAGAAAGGTTTAATGTCGTACCGTGAGACATTTCAGACAAAGTAATAATTTGACAGACCCTCCACCAGAAACGTTAACCAGTGCACCTTTAACGGGACCCGATGCTATTCTGATCTGGATAATGTTTACTCATTAAAATCATAAAATCTAAAAGGAAATTATGCTTTTTCATTATATTCAAATTTTTTGAGACTGTACTGGAGCAAGACAAATGTTGCTCAAATATATCAACAAAAGGGTACGGCAACTGTATAATACTGTATTTTTCGGATTATAAGGCGCAATATCAATAATGTTGAATTCTCTCCTCTATTTTCATACATAAGTTGAACTGGATTATAAGGTGCATTAAGCGAAACAAATGTACAACACTTGATACTGATCCTTAGCTCAGGAGTCCAAGATCTATCGGCAGATCGTGGTGTAATTCATCCGGTGTTGTCTCTCTGTCTTGGTGAATGTGGATTATGAATGTGAATGTGGGTGAATAATTTAAGTTTTTTATTTTATTTTTTATTTGCTATGAGGATGACTGAAATATACATTGAGTAATAATGTGTTTAATGCAGCTTTGTGCACATTTGTATATCATACGTTTTACAGAAACAAAACTTAAAACCACATGGCTCATTTGCATAAACTATACGTGCTGAAAAAAACAGCTCACTCCTTGTGCACTGATGCAGTCAGCTTCTGTTGGACTAAGGGCCTAACTCCATACGCCTGGCGCGTATTCGCCCTACACGAGGGTAAAAACTGCAACTTTTGGACGTGTAATTTTTAGAATGCATTGAAAGTGAATGAGGGCGGCTCCACTGCATGCGCTAGGCGCGCATATGGAGCAGCACGTCCTGCAGGGGTAGATTTCAGAAAATAGGATCCCTCCTATTTTTTGATGCTTTAATGTGTAAACACTGACACGTGCAGTGGAGCCAGGCCCCAACTCCACAAGGCTCCTGACTACAGTAGTCGTAATGCTCCGACAGTCCATCAAGCGATGTGGCTTCATATTACCAAAGTCGTACTAAAACATTTTGACAGATTTTTGAGCGCCGTGTACCACATAAAATCGGTTCGAGGTCAGTAAACACAACCAGAATTAATACATAAGGTGCACCGAATTATAAGGCACATTGTCGATTTTTGAGAAAATTTAAGGATTTTAAGTGCGTCTTATAGTCCAAATACAGACCTGGAGATGTGTTTTGTTTCATTCACACATTTTTGAGTAACTGTTTATTATTAGTCTGTCTGCATCTCCAAAGCTCAACATGCTCTGTTCCACCTTGTGATGTCATGAAGTTGTAGTTTTCAGATTAACAGTAACATTTTACTTTTAGTTCAGTAAATACTGGCAATTCCAAATGATTCTAGTGAAGGTGTACTGAGTTTAAAATCACAGTAGAGCACTTCCTGTATTACCACATGACATCACAAGGTGGAAGAACTCAGCCTAAATATGCAGGATTCGTGAACTAAACGTGAGAATGACAAAACACAACTTGTGTATGCTACTGATGAGGAAACGTTATAACATAACAAGAATGAATAATATCACTTAAATCAATAGTTCAGTTTTATTTAAAGGTAAATCAATGTAATTTTTCCAGATGTGTTCCATAGAATGATATTAAACTTGGATTTAACATGTGCTCTTGTTGTGTCCATGGGCAAGACACCTTTTTAACATCTTCATTAAGACAAATGGGTAGCAGCCCAATCACTAGAAAAGTGACATAGTATAACTTTAGGATTAAAAGGGAACTATGAGCATAAAAGAGAAAATCAATGCTCCTATATCTTTGTATCATTTCATGCTAAGACCGTTCTAGCATGGAGGTCCCTGACTCTCTGGAGACTGCTGCGGCTGCTGCGGCTGCTGCTCTGGCTGCAACTGCTGTGGCTGCTGCGGCTGCTGCGGCTGCTGCGGCTTCTCTGGGTGGCAGAACTTCTCCAGTATTTCCAGGGAACATTCTCTGTGGCAGCATGTCTCTACTAGATTGTTCCATGCTTGTCTCCTCTCATTGAATGTCTGAGTTGCTGGAAAAACAAAACATGAGGGAATAATAAACACATGATCTTCTGTAAAACCAGTATGGACAGCTAAGTCCATGACAAGTATATGATCATTAAAAAAACAAACAAACAACAAAAAAAAAACATATACTAATTTGCTTGAAACCATATGACAGGTCTCAGTGCAGTTTAACAGGACTAGTCAGGTCGGGTCAGGAGGTCAGGGCAGTTTGAGGTGAGGAAGACAAGTGTCTCTGCTCTGTGTCCTGCAGCATCACAGCAGTGTCCAGGAGGAACCAGGTCAACACAACAATTTAATCTGAATTGCAAAAACATAGGACACGATGTCCCATTTATTTATAATTTGGTCTGTTGGTTTTGATAATCCAATCAGAAACTGATTATCCAATCAGTGGGCAAAATGATTCACTATGATTGTCTCGTTTGGCCTTTCGGTTTCAATGCTGAAATTCATGATAAAATAAAGGATTAGAGTTATTTGATCTGTATGGACAGGAGACCGAATGTCAAAGACATTCAAAATGTTCAGAGAAGGTTCACTTTCCTTCAACACTACGCCTTGGAATTAGTTGATTTTTACATTTTTTTTATGACCAAGTCTAAAAAGTTTAAAATATAATAACAATTAGACAAATAAATCATATTAACAATTTTTTGTCCACTTAACTTTTATATTAGATGTTTTATTTGAAGTCGAGTTTCCATTGACCTACTTCTTTGTCTGCTGTACAGAAACCCTCGCTCTCCACAGACAAACTGAATAGCGTCCACCAGTTCAGCCCCACACAAGGTCTGTGGTTCACCTCCAACCAGAACCAGTAGAGCCATCAAGAGGCAGGCACGCTGAAGCCATGATACTGCCATGGATGATCTCAACTCTAGTGTGCAATAAAAGAAAACAACAAATAAGTAACAACATGATTGTACACAGATTATATGGACTGAAACCTCAGGCTAAAACAAGGTTTAACTATAACAAACTGAGGTCCAAGACACGTCAGAATCTTAAATGAATAATTACCAGCTTTACCAGTTCTCAGTGTTGGGAAGTTACTAAATAATCAAAATCTAAATTATGTATTCAGAACTTAAGTGTTTTCCTGTATTTCTATTTCAGAAAATCGTTACTTTTTAAATATTAAAGTAATACATTGCTGTACTTTTTTTTTTGCAATTTAGGCTTCAAACTGCACAGTAAAAAAAGAAAAGATAATAATAAGATACCATATTTTTCGGACTATAAGGCCCACTTAAAATCCTTCAGTTTCCTCAAAAATCAACAGTGAAATTTATATAATCTTGTGCTCCTTATGTATTAATTCTGGTTTACTGACCTTGAACCGATTTCCACAATTTCTCATGAAAACTCAGAGCCACAAACCAGCTTGAACAAACTACTGAAAAGGGTGTTCAGACCGATGGAAACGGAAAACGAAAAAGACATTTTCCTTCTTCCGTGCTTCTATTTGTGCATCCGATAATGCAGCAGAAATTTACCATTATCGGGGATAAATACGCGAGGTTACGCACTGTGTTTGACCGCTATCGTGTTTCTTGCCTCCGACCAAAATATTTCCCAGGCATTGCAACGCGGGCTTTTAATAACAATGACGTCAGCTGAAACTCGCCTACACCTGTTACGACTCCAGCTTGGGTCTATATTTTGTGGGTGCATGTGTGTGCTGCTGCTGTTGACTCTCTCCCCTCCCTTCCAGATTCCAGAGTGGGAGGACCAACCCAATGAGCTGCACCTGATTGTGGGTGTGGCCATCTTTAAAAGCTGGTTGCTGGACACCGTCCTTTCTCTCCTCTCTCCTCTCAACCGTGCGGGCACACCTTTGTTACCACCTTGTTTTTAAATAATTATCTGTTTTTGTGCTCTTTTTAAACTCCCTCTTGTTTGAACCCTGAGCCTTTTTGTAACAATACCTTAGTTATGTACAATTTCAACTCACGGGTAGTACATTTGGACAGTCGTATTCTGCTCCAGTAGGGCTCTGACTAAAGGGGACACATGTTGACAGGACAATTTATCCATCAAATAATACTCCCACCATAGAATCACCATTATTCACTCATTTATATATATTTCAGTAGAGGCACTCTTTTCGACAGGCCTATATTCTATCAAATAAGACTCCCACTATAGAAGAGAAAGAAATGACTGGAAACACTGAAAGCTTTAGATTTAATAAATATAGGCCACAGTGTGAATTTCCTTTTATAATATAAGAATATTTTATTTATACAGCACCTTTTCTAACAAAGTTACAAAGTTTTCTTCACATGGAAACAAAATAAAATAAAATACAATGTAATGAAAATGAGAGCGATAAAATCAAATATTGAATCCAAACTATTCAATCATCTAATATGGATATTCTGCCGCAAATCTAACTCAGCTGGTCCAAACATACAATAAAACCAATGCACTTTAAAAATGTGACTTGTTACTCCACTTCTGCCTCGGAAGCTCAAATCGACGGGTAACTCAGGGTGGTGAATGCCTGGACTAAATGATCAGTCTCAAGTGTCGTCTGTTTGTTTCGCTTAATGCGCCTTATAATCCGGTGCACCTTATAGTCCGCAGATGAGCGCAGCAAAGAATAAACCAGTTTTAATACTATGTTGCTTTGTAGACTTTAAATTGCAGCTTAATGTGAATTTGAATATGTTACAAAATACATGTTATTGCAAGTATTTCTGTAACTAATACATTTTGAAAGTATTCTTCCCATCACTGGCAGTTATTTGATTTTAACGTTATTTTAAAAGTCAAAATCAGGATAAAAATGTGCATCAACATACTGTATTAGACCTCAGCACATATAATAACAATAACAATAACACTAGTAGAGTTAAACTTGAGTCCTCACCTGTTAAACAGCAAGAGCAGATCAGCAATAAGGATATGAAATGACTGAAGTCAGTGGATTTGTACTCTGCTCTTTATAAAACTAAATATAGGCCGAGTAAACAGGATTCGTCTCTGTTGTGTAAGAATTTATCGAGCGCGTCTGCAAATATTACCATTGCTTTCTGTGATGTTTTGGAGACTTGATTTCCTGACCTAACTGGGTTTATTTGTAACATCTTGTCATCTTGTGGGCTCTTTCTTATTCTTATTCTCTGGTTCTGCCACTTAGGAGCTCCATTTGCATTGTCATTTGTGTCAGCTTCAGTCAGTAGAAGGTTCCACTCTGGCCTCACGCACTTCCATTCTTCCTCTTTTGTGGCTGATTCTCGTCTCCTTCGCTTCTAGGTGGTAGAGAAAATCCAGTCTTGTCTGTGGCGGTGGACGGCGGTGGATAGTCTGTGATGTGCAGTGTTGGGGAGTAACGGATTACATGTGTAGCAGTGCCGCCCTGCCTGCTGCCACCAGGTGGCGCCTGGATTTATAAAAGGGCACTCCCCATAGCGTCTCGTTCTCTGGCGACTTCGGGATAGGGCTCCGCCTTGTCAGCGCAGGTAAACAACCGCTGTTCTCTAATTACAATTGCAATTATATAATTTAATGTGTGGCATTATTGTAGTGCCACCGCTCCTAGAGTCCCGATGTGAACGATTGAAGTTATGGCTCGTGAGTAAAGCTCCTGTTTGTATTTGCTGTTGATTGCCACAAGCGCCACTGTTCGCCGCTGTCCACGGTTGGGTCGGTGTTGCTGTCAGATGCCCCGGCCGCTCGGCGTCAAGCCTCGTGGATGTAGAAGCGTGTGTTTTTGTGGTCCAGGGTGGTCTTCGGCACGTCATCTGGTGGAGCGGTGGCCCTGTGAACGAGCTGCTGCTTTGTTTTACTGTGTTTTATATTTTAAGGACAAAATCACCGTACAGCTGCTTTTGTGACTGTTTTAATCGGCAGTTATGTGAACAGTGAATAGTCTACTCTTAAAGATAATCTAACAAAAGGAAACAAATGAATTATGGCAATAATAAATTACTTCATGTTTTGTAAGTCACTTGTCTCTGTCAATTAACGAACCTGTGAGCCTTTTTAGTTTAGTAAATTTAGTTTTAGTTTGTGGGCTAGGCCCAGTGGCGTTGTTGGTTTTATGTTAATTATATTATTTTGGGGTTCTCTTACACACCCCTCCCACATACCCCGCTCGCCACACATGTACCGGCATTACGTAATCAGAGTACAAATTATGAGTAACTGTATTCAGTTACAGTTACTGTTTCAATGAGTGGTAATTGGATTACAGTTACTCTGTTGAAATAAATGAATTACATGGCGGTATTTTCCTGTTTTCACATTTTGGGCTAAACCAGGACTAAATCAGGACTGACTAAACCAGGACTAAAACTAGGACTAAATCAGGACTAAAAGCAGGACTAACCGGGACTAAACCAGGAGTAAAACCAGGTCTAAACTATATAACACCTAACAGTAGGTGTTGGATTGTCATTTCTCTATCAATAATATCTGTAATATGCTTAAGGAAAGACTGGACTTTTTATTGTCTTTTAGCACATAAAACATCTCATGTTAAGATTTCCTCATCTTTGCTTCTCTACAGGAAACAAAAGTCTCTTCATGGAGACTTGGGCTCAACAGACAATTTGAAGAAAACAAACATGAATTTTCAGGATGTGTAGTTTTAAAAATCATGGCAATATCAAGAAATCCAAAGTATTCAGATTACGTTACTAACTTTAAGTAATTTAATGGATTCCGTTACAAACTACATTTTTGGGTATGTAATCTGTAATCTGGAAGGGAATACATTTTAAAAGTCACCTTCTCAAAAACATTGGTGCTGTGGTGTGTTCAAGTCAGAGCTGCGTAATGTCGTGCTACAGGTTCCTGACTAAAATATCATCTTCTGTATGTATTAGAGCTGCACGCCAGCTACAGATTACTATAAAGACATTATTTATTTAAAATGTTGTTATTATTTTATATTCTGCTTGTTCTGGATTAAATGTTTAAGCAAAACTATTATTAAACATGTATTTTAAAAAGAAAAGTTTTAACATTACATATCTCAAAAGAAGTTACAGGTGGTTTCATAGCTCAAAAATACTGAGAAGAACAGACATTCTGACTGACTTCTCCATGAAGAAAGAAAGGTTTAATGCCATAGTGTGAGACATTTCTGACAGAGTAATAACATCTCCATGGAGAAAAGTATTTGATGGACCCTCAAATTGTTACACAATGCACCTTTAATGGGCCGTGTTACTTTATTCTCTCATCTGCGTTATGTTTACTCTTTAAAGTCATAAAATCAAAAAGGAAATTACACTTTTTCATTATATTCCAGTTTTTTGACACAGGCTATTATCTGTACTGGAGCAAGACAAATGTTGCTCAAATATATGAACAAAACTTTAACTATAATACTGTATTTTTTGAACAATAAGGTATAATATCAATAATGTTGAATTCTCTCATCTATTTTCATACATAAGGTGCACTGAATTATAAGACGCATTAAGTGAAACAAATGTACAACACTTGAGACTGATCCTTTAGTCCAGGCGTCCATTATCCATTGGCAGATCGTGGTGTAATTCACCCGGCGTTGCCTCTCTGTCTAGGTGAATGTGGATTATGAATGTGAATGTGGGTGAATAATTTAAGTTTGGATTTTTATTTCCTACGAGGAGGACTCAAATATATATTGAGTAATAATGTGTTTAATGCAGATTTGTGCACATTTGTTTATGTTTTACAGAAACAAAACTTAAAACCACATGGCTAATCTGCATAAACTATAAGTGCTGAAAAAAACAGCTCGCTCCTTGTGCACTGATGCAGTCAGCTTCAGTCTGACAAATTGCCTGGCACAACTCCGCATGTATTCGCCCTACACGAGTGTAAATCTGCAACTTTTGGATGTGTAATTTTTAGAATGCATTGAAAGTGAATGAGGGCGGCTCCACTGCATGTGCTAGGCGCGCATATGGAGCAGCACGTCCTGCACGGGTAGATTTCAGAAAATAGGATCCCTCCTATTTTTTGGCGCTTTGATGTGTAAACACTGACACGTGCAGTGGAGCCAGGCCCCAACTCCACAAGGCTCCTGACTACAGTAGTCGTAATGCTCCAAGGTGTGGCTCAAAAGGTGTGGCTTTGTAGTTGTCGTACTAAAACATTTTGACAGATTTTAAGCATTGTGTACCACATAAAATCATAAAATCATTAGACTCTGTCGATTTTTGAATAAATTTAAGGATTTTAAGTGTATTTATAGTCCAAAAAATACGGTAATTTTAGAAATATATGGGAGGTGGTAATCTTTTCACTCTGTTGTAATTATTTGTTTAACAGTGTTTCTTGTATCTTTTGGACTGGAGCTTATGGCACTACCAGCAATCTAATGCATGTTTTATTCAGAAAAGGTGCAATATTACACAAAAAATGACCCTTGTGAGCTTTTAGCTGTGTTATAATGATGTTACGTCCTCAAAAATAGACCTGGAGATGTGCTTTGTTTCAATCTCACATTTTTGAGTAACTGTTTATTAGTCTGTCTACATCTCCAAAGCTCAACATGCTCTGTACCACCTTGTGATGTCATGAAGTTGTAGTTTTCAGGTTAACAGTAATGTTTTACTTTTAGTTCAGTAAATACTGGCATTTCCAGATGATTCTAGTGAAGGTGTACTGAGTTTAAAATCACATTAGAGCACTTCCTGTATTACCACATGACATCACAAGGTGGAAGAACTCAGCCTAAATATGCAGGATTCATGAACTAAACATGTGAGAATGACAAAACACAACTTGTGTATGCTATTGATGAGGAAACGTTATAACATAACAAGAATGAATCATATCACTTTTAAACAATAGTCCAGTTTTATTTAAAGGTGAACAATGTCAGTTTTCCAGATGTGTTCCATATGACATTAAACTTGCATTTAACATGTGCTCTTGTTGTGTCCATGGGCAAGACACCTTTCCAAGAATGCAAGATTCACTTAACTGGTTGAGTGTTTTACTTTGAATTTTAACATCTTCATTAAGACAAACGGGAGCCAGCAGCCCACTCACTAGAAAAGTTACCTAGTATAACTTTAGGATTAAAAGTGAACTATGAGCGTAAAAGAGAAAATCAATGCTCCTATATCTTTTTATCACTTCATGCTAAGACCGTTCTAGCATGGAGTTCCCTGGCTCTCTGGCTGTGACTGCTGCAGCTGCTGGCTGCACTGGCTGCACTGCTCTGCTGCACTGGCTGCACTGGCTGCTCTGCTGCACTGGCTGCACTGGCTGCTCTAGCTGCACTGGCTGCACTGGCTGCTCTAACTGCGACTGCTGCAGCTGCTCTGGCTGCACTGGCTGCGACTGCTCTTGCTCTTCTGGCTGCACTGGCTGCTTTGGCTGCTTAGGCTGCAGCTGCTGCGCCTTCTCTGGGTAGCAGATCAGGTCCAGCATTTCCAGGGTACATTCTATGTTGCAGCAGGCCTGTATTAGGTTCTTTCTGAGTGTCCTCTCATTGTGTGTCCGAGATCCTGGAAAACAAAACATAAGGGAATAATAAACACATGATCTTCTGTAAAACCAGTATGGACAGCTAAATCCATGACAAGTATATGATCATTAAAAAACAAACAAAAACATGTATGAATTTTCTTGAAACCATATGACAGGTCTCAGTGCAGTTTAACAGGACTAGTCAGGTCGGGTCAGGAGGTCAGGGCAGTTTGAGGTGAGGAAGACAAGTGTCTCTGCTCTGTGTCCTGCAGCATCACAGCAGTGTCCAGGAGGAACCAGGTCAACACAACAATTTAATCTGAATTGCAAAAACATAGGACACGATGTCCCATTTATTTATAATTTGGTCTGTTGGTTTTGATAATCCAATCAGAAACTGATTATCCAATCAGTGGGCAAAATGATTCACTATGATTGTCTCGTTTGGCCTTTCAGTTTCAATGCTGAAATTCATGATAAAATAAAGGATTAGAGTTATTTGATCTGTATGGACAGGAGACCGAATGTCAAAGACATTCAAAATGTTCAGAGAAGGTTCATTTTCCTTCAACACTACGTCTTGGAATTAGTTGATTTTTACATTTTTTTTATGACCAGGTCTAAAAAGTTTAAACTATAACAACAATAAGACAAATAAATCATATGGAGTATTTTTTGTCCACTTAACTTTTATATTAGATGTTTTATTTGAAGTCGAGTTTTCCATTGACCTACTTGTGCGTTTACTGTAATACATCCCTCCACTGTCACAGTGAAACTGAATAGCGTCCACCAGTTCAGCCCCACACAAGGTCTGTGGTTCACCTCCAACCAGAACCAGTAGAGCCATCAAGAGGCAGGCACGCTGAAGCCATGATACTGCCATGGACGATCTCAACTCTAGTGCAATAAAAGAAAAATACAAATAAGTAACAACATGATTGTACACAGATTATATGGACTGAAACCTCAGGCTAAACAAGGTTTAACTATAACAAACTGAGGTCCAAGACACATCAGAATCTTAAATGAATAATTACCAGCTTTACCAGTTCTCAGTGTTGAGAAGTTACTAAATAATCAAAATCAAAATTATGTATTCAGAACTTAAGTGTTTTCCTGTATTTCTATTTCAGAATATAGTTACTTTTTAAATATTAAAGTAATACATTGCTGTACTTTTTTGCAATTTAGGCTTCAAACTGCACAGTAAAAATGAAACGATAATAATAAGATACCATATTTTTCAGACTATAAGGCCCACTTAAAATCCTTCAATTTCCTCAAAAATCAACAGTGCGATTTGTAATCTTGTGCTCCTTATGTATTAATTCTGGTTGTGCTTACTGACCTCGAACCTATTTTATGTGGTACACGGCGCTCAAAAATCTGTCAGAATGTTTTAGTACGACTTTGGTAAACTACGAAGCCACACCTGCTTGATGGATTAAAAAAAAAGAATTAAATGATCCACCCACATTCATAATACACATTCACCAAGACGCCGAGGCAACGCTGGTGTTCTGTCAAAATGTGCTGCCCTGTCGAAATGAGCTACCCGCAGCCTAAATCAAATGTAACATCAACCAGTTCACATTATCTTGTCAAAATAAGATCCTTTACGTTTTTCCATGTACAGTTGAATAGATCCAATAAAGCCTGACCTCCCCAGTTTTACAACATATTTCTTTGGATTAGAGACACGGGTTTGATGCTTTTTGTACACGGTGATCACACTTTATACCTTAGTTATGTACAATTTCAACTCATTTATACGAACATGTGTAGGTAGTACATTTGGACAGTCGTATTCTGCTCCAGTAGGGTTCTGATTAAAGGGAGCATATATCGACAGGCCTATATATTCTATCAAATAAGGCTCCTGCTCTAGAAGCAAAAGAAATGACTAGAACCACACTGAAATCTTTATATTAAATAAATATAGGCCATAGTGTGAATTTTCTATTATAATATAGTGATATATTATTTATACAGCATCTTTCCTAACAAAGTGACAATGTTTTCTACACATGGAAACAAAAAAATACAATGTAATGAACATGAGAACGATAAAATCAAATAATGAATCCAAACTATTCAATCATCTAATGTAAGTATTCTGCTGCAAATCTAACTCAACTGGTCCAAACATACAATAAAACCAATGCACTTTTAAAATGTGACTTGTTACTCCACTTCTGCCTCGGACACTCAAATCGATGGGTAGCACAAATCGACAGAACACCGGATGAGTAACGCCACTATCTGCCAATGGATCGTGGATGCCTGGGCTAAGGATCAGTCTCAAGTGTCGTTTGTTTGTTTCGCTTAATGCACCTTATAATCCGGTGCGCCTTATACAGTCGTCCCTCACTATATCACGGTTCACTTATCACGGTCTCACTGTTTCGCAAATTTTTTTGTGTGCAACTTTTTTTTACAATGTATAAACGCACATTGTGTTCCTCCCCCTGCGTCCTGATTGGCTAAGAGACTGCAGACCACTGTCGATCAATCTCCTCTGTGTCGTGTCTCCTGTACAGTACAGAATGTGTTCAGCTCACCAAATTTACATAAATGTTAGATCTGTATCAGTGTGATTCTGAAGTGCTGTATGTTTGCAAGTTTTTTCCCGACAAAACCCACAATGTCAACGAAATGTTCTGCACTGACAAAGGCTCCTGCGGTCAGACCCAAAAGACAGAGGAAGATGATAACCATTGCACAAAAAGTTGGACTTCTGGACACGCTGAAGGAAGGTAGAAGTTAGTCCTGCACCGGGTCAGGTACCCGTAAATAGTTGATGAAAACGGCGGGTTTTAAGGTTCGGGAATTTTACGGGCGAGTATGCGGGCGGGATTACACATGGGCGAGTCAGGACTAAACCAGAACTAAACCAGGTCTACACCAGAACTACACCAGAAGTAAACCAGGACTAATCTTGGACTTAAGAGAGAGAACACCGAAGCAGGGTGTCCGTAAAGCGCGATCGGGCGATGGCCGCGTTTACCTCCGTGAGGTGCTGACCTGAGCTGGTCCTTTCTCCTACTGTCACCTCTGAGGCGAGTGCGGTGCTGTACTGTGTAGTGCAGGACTCTGCGCTGTAGGGCTCAATTACAGAATAAATTAATCTTCAGTTTGTTACATAAAGAAGGAGGAAACTAACATAAGGATGACAGCAGCAATAAGTTTTAAGAAGGATGCAAAAATGGTTGTAACTGTCCTGTCTGAGAAAAGTGTATAAAGTGTGTGCTGAGGGGTTTTACAGCCTTAAAATAGATAATAATTGTAAAATATAAAGTTGACTATTTCGTGGATTTCGCCTATCGTGGGTTATTTTTAGAACATAACCCGATAAACGAGGGACCACCGTAGTTCGAAAAATACGGTAATAAAAAAACACACCCCACCACAGATACGCAGACGAACGCAGCAAAGAATAAACCAGTTTTAATCCTATGTTGCTTTGTAGACTTAATATGAATTTGAATGTTACAAAATAAATATTATTGCAAATATTTCTGTAACTAATACATTTTGAAAGTATTTTTCCCATTGGCAGTTATTTGATTTTAAAGTTATATTAAAAGTCAAAATCAGGATAAAAATGTGCATCAACATACTGTATTAGACCTCAGCACATATAATAACAATAACAATAACACTAGTAGAGTTAAACTTGAGTCCTCACCTGTTATACAGCAGGAGCAGATCAGCAATAAGGATATGAAATGACTGAAGTCAGTGGATTTGTACTCTGCTCTTTATAAAACTAAATATAGGCCGAGTAAACAGGATTCGTCTCTGTTGTGTAAGAATTTATCGAGCGCGTCTGCAAATATTACCATTGCTTTCTGTGATGTTTTGGAGACTTGATTTCCTGACCTAACTGGGTTTATTTGTAACATCTTGTCATCTTGTGGGCTCTTTCTTATTCTTATTCTCTGGTTCTGCCACTTAGGAGCTCCATTTGCATTGTCATTTATGTCAGCTTCAGTCAGTAGAAGGTTCCACTCTGACCTCACGCACTTCCATTCTTCCTCTTTTGTGGTTGATTCTTGTCTCCCTCACTTCTAGGTAGTAGAAAAAATCCAGTCTTGTCTGTGGCGGTGGACGGCGGTGGATAGTCTGTGATGTGCAGTGTTGGGGAGTAACGGATTACATGTGTAGCAGTGCCCGCCTGCTGCCACCAGGTGGCGCCTGGGCTTATAAAAGGGCACTCCCCATAGCGTCTCGTTCTCTGACCTCGGCGTACTTCCGGGATAGGGCTCCGCCTTGTCGCACACAGGTAAACAACCGCTGTTCTCTAATTACAATTGCAATTATATAATTTAATGTGTGGCATTATTGTAGTGCCACCGCTCCTAGAGTCCCGATGTGAATGATTGAAGTTATGGCTCGTGAGTAAAGCTCCTGTTTGTATTTGCTGTTGATTGCCACAAGCGCCACTGTTCGCCGCTGTCCACGGTTGGGTCGGTGTTGCTGTCAGATGCCCCGGCCGCTCGGCGTCAAGCCTCGTGGATGTAGAAGCGTGTGTTTTGTGGGTCCAGGGTGGTCTTCGGCACGTCATCTGGTGGAGCGGTGGCCCTGTGAACGAGCTGCTGCTTTGTTTTACTGTGTTTTATATTTTAAGGACAAAATCACCGTACAGCTGCTTTTGTGACTGTTTTAATCGGCAGTTATGTGAACAGTGAATAGTCTACTCTTAAAGATAATCTAACAAAAGGAAACAAATGAATTATGGCAATAATAAATTACTTCATGTTTTGTAAGTCACTTGTCTCTGTCAATTAACGAACCTGTGAGCCTTTTTAGTTTAGTAAATTTAGTTTTAGTTTGTGGGCTAGGCCCAGTGGCGTTGTTGGTTTTATGTTAATTATATTATTTTGGGGTTCTCTTACACACCCCTCCCACATACCCCGCTCGCCACACATGTACCGGCATTACGTAATCAGAGTACAAATTATGAGTAACTGTATTCAGTTACAGTTACTGTTTCAATGAGTGGTAATTGGATTACAGTTACTCTAGTTGAAATAAATGAATTACATGGCGGTATTTTCCTGTTTTCACATTTTGGGCTAAACCAGGACTAAATCAGGACTGAACCTGTTAAAGAATCACTGGTCGGACCCAAATATGCAGAGGGAAAAAAAAAGTATTTTATTTACAAAAAACAGTCTTGGCGGGGGGATAGATTCCAGGGGAGGCAGGACGGGTCCGGGTTGGCTGCAGATGGGAGGTCTGTGGAGATGGAGGCTGACCGGAGGCTTACAGAAACTGGTGGTAACGGGATGAGGCTGGCTCCAAAACAGAAGAACTGGGGAACAGATAAAAGAGAACAGGTAAGAGTCAAAATCTTCAAAACCGCTCAAAAACACAAAAAGCCTGAGTTGTTCACCACTTGGTTGACGGAACAATCTGGGACTGGAGAGCAGGTCAGCAGGTCTTTTATTGCAGGAGATGATTACTTGACGAGGATCAGGAGTGGAGCTCAGCAGGTGAGATGATTTGGGGACCCGCCCAGGAAAAACCAAATAAGGTGAGAGAAGGGAAGAGGGAGCAGGGAAAGGAGGGGTAGGAGGGGCAGAAAGAAACCCTCACAGAACCAGGTCTAAACCAGGACTGAATCAGGTCTAAACCAGGTCTAAACCAGGTTGAAACCAGGTTGAAACCAGGACTGAACCAGGTTTAAACCAGGTTTAAACCAGGTCTAAACCAGGACTAAAAGCAATACTAACCAGGTCTAAACTATATAACACCTAACAGTAGGTGTTGGATTGTCATTTCTCTATCAATAATATCTGTAATATGCTTAAGGAAAGACTGGACTTTTTATTGTCTTTTAGCACATAAAACATCTCATGTTAAGATTTCCTCATCTTTGCTTCTCTACAGGAAACAAAAGTCTCTTCATGGAGACTTGGGCTCAACAGACAATTTGAAGAAAACAAACATGAATTTTCAGGATGTGTAGTTTTAAAAATCATGGCAATATCAAGAAATCCAAAGTATTCAGATTACGTTACTCACTTTAAGTAATTTAATGGATTCCGTTACAAACTACATTTTTGGGTATGTAATCTGTGATCTGTAGGGGAATACATTTTAAAAGTAACCTTCTCAACACTGGTGCTGTGGTGTGTTCAAGTCAGAGCTGTGTAATTTTGTGCTACAAGTTCCTGACTAAAATATCATCTTCTGTATGTATTAGAGCTGCACGCCAGCTACAGATTACTATAAAGACATTATTTATTTAAAATGTTGTTATTATTTTATATTCTGCTTGTTCTGGATTCAATGTTTAAGCAAAACTATTATTAAACATTTATTTGAAAAAGAAAAGTTTTAACATTACATATCTCAAAAGAAGTTACAGGTGGTTTCATAGCTCAAAAATACCGAGAAGAACAGACATTCTGACTGACTTCTCCATGAAGATAGAAAGGTTTAATGCCATAGTGTGAGACATTTCTGACAGAGTAATTAACATCTCCATGGAGAAAAGTATTTGATGGACCCTCAAATTGTTACACAATGCACCTTTAATGGGCCGTGTTACTTTATTCTCTCATCTGCGTCATAATGTTTACTCTTTAAAGTCATAAAATCAAAAAGGAAATTACACTTTTTCATTATATTCCAGTTTTTTGACACAGGCTATTATCTGTACTGGAGCAAGACAAATGTTGCTCAAATATATGAACAAAAAAACTGACAAACTTAACTATAATACTGTGTTTTTTTGAACAATAAGGTATAATATCAATAATGTTGAATTCTCTCATCTATTTTCATACATAAGGTGCACTGAATTATAAGACACATTAAGTGAAACAAATGTACAACACTTGAGACTGATCCTTTAGTCCAGGCGTCCATTATCCATTGGCAGATCG
>NW_026571018.1:33953190-33960931 GCF_026225935.1 Boleophthalmus pectinirostris | reverse complement strand
AGATTTGTGCACATTTGTTTATGTTTTACAGAAACAAAACTTAAAACCACATGGCTAATCTGCATAAACTATAAGTGCTGAAAAAAACAGCTCGCTCCTTGTGCACTGATGCAGTCAGCTTCAGTCTGACAAATTGCCTGGCACAACTCCGCATGTATTCGCCCTACACGAGTGTAAATCTGCAACTTTTGGATGTGTAATTTTTAGAATGCATTGAAAGTGAATGAGGGCGGCTCCACTGCATGCGCTAGGCGCGCATATGGAGCAGCACGTCCTGCACGGGTAGATTTCAGAAAATAGGATCCCTCCTATTTTTTGGCGCTTTGATGTGTAAACACTGACACGTGCAGTGGAGCCAGGCCCCAACTCCACAAGGCTCCTGACTACAGTAGTCGTAATGCTCCAAGGTGTGGCTCAAAAGGTGTGGCTTTGTAGTTGTCGTACTAAAACATTTTGACAAATTTTGAGCGTTGTGTACCACATAAAATCAGTTTGAGGTCAGTAAACACAACCAGAATTAATACATATGGAGCCCTGGATTATTAGACTCTGTCGATTTTTGAATAAATTTAAGGATTTTAAGTGTATTTGTAGTCCGAAAAATACGGTAATTTTAGAAATATATGGGAGGTGGTAATCTTTTCACTCTGTTGTAATTATTTGTTTAACAGTGTTTCTTGTATCTTTTGGACTGGAGCTTATGGCACTACCAGCAATCTAATGCATGTTTTATTCAGAAAAGGTGCAATATTACACAAAAAATGACCCTTGTGAGCTTTTAGCTGTGTTATAATGATGTTACGTCCTCAAAAATAGACCTGGAGATGTGCTTTGTTTCAATCTCACATTTTTGAGTAACTGTTTATTAGTCTGTCTACATCTCCAAAGCTCAACATGCTCTGTACCACCTTGTGATGTCATGAAGTTGTAGTTTTCAGGTTAACAGTAATGTTTTACTTTTAGTTCAGTAAATACTGGCATTTCCAGATGATTCTAGTGAAGGTGTACTGAGTTTAAAATCACAGTAGAGCACTTCCTCAAGGTTCAAGGTTCAAGGTTCTTTATTTTTGTCATTCAAACATGTGAGAGAAACACATGACAGAACGAAATGTGCTCCCCGAGGCCCAGTGATACAGAAAGAGATAAAAAAAAACAACAACAATAATAATAATAAGCCATGTTAAAAAATAAATACATTTAAAACAACAACATTTAGCAGTTCCAATGAACAAGTAGTAAACGTGGCAAGATAGAGAAAGAGGCAACCAAAGCAGGAAGTCAGTGTGCACTCTTCAAAAGTCTGACAGCCTCAGGAAAGAAGCTGAACTTCAGCTGAGATGTTCTGGCGTTAATGCTCCTCAGTCTCCTCCCAGAGGCAGAGGAACAAACAGATGGTGGGAGGGGTGCGAGGGGTCCCCCATGATCCTGGAGGCCCGTCAGTGAGCTGATGTGGTCGTGGAGCTCCCTAAGTGCATCGCCTGCGTTCGCACTCGGAGGTACGTAAACAGCCATGACAAACACCACCGTGAACTCCCGGGGCAGATAGTATGGTCGACATTTAACCGTAACATATTCAGAAGCCTCCGAGCAATGACTGCTTACATGGGTACAGTTGTTACACCAACCCCTGTTGATGTAGATACAGAGGCCCCCCCCCCTTTTCTTTCCCGAAAGGTGGTTGCGGTCCGCCCGAAACAGAGTCAGCCCATCAAGTCTGAAATGCTACATCTGGCATGGTGCTATTAAGCCAGGTCTCCGTAAGGATGTAAGCGCAGCAATTTTCCATGTCTTTGTAGCTCCTCGTGTGAAGCCGTAACAAGTCCATCTTGTTGTCAAGAGAGCGAACATTCGCTAGGAAAAGTGAGGGAACAGCTGGTCTCTTCTTGCTTTTGAGCTTTACCAACAAGCCGCCCCGTTTCCCTCGCTTTCTTCCCCGTGAACACCGTTTCCGCCGCGGCATGCCTCGCCACAGGTACATCCTTGCACTTCGTCCTGCTGTCCTTAGCAATCCTAGCCTTCCCAGTCTTGTTCTCACGTTTGCGGACAGTGGAACAACAGTAGCACTAAATGCCTGTAACTCTAATGAACCATAGGTTCTACAATAGCTACTTCTGCTAGGATCACTGGGAGCTCGAGAGGCCGCTGCACCACTGCGCGCCGCCATCTTACTATATTCCTGTATTACCACATGACATCCCAAGGTGGAAGAACTCAGCCTAAATATGTAGGATTAATGAACTAAACATGTGAGAATGACAAAACACAACTTGTGTATGCTATTGATGAGGAAACGTTATAACATAACAAGAATGAATCATATCACTTAAATCAATAGTCCAGTTTTATTTAAAGGTGAACAATGTCAGTTTTCCAGATGTGTTCCATATGACATTAAACTTGCATTTAACATGTGCTCTTGTTGTGTCCATGGGCAAGACACCTTTCCAAGAATGCAAGATTCACTTAACTGGTTGAGTGTTTTACTTTGAATTTTAACATCTTCATTAAGACAAACGGGAGCCAGCAGCCCACTCACTAGAAAAGTTACCTAGTATAACTTTAGGATTAAAAGTGAACTATGAGCGTAAAAGACAAAATCAATGCTCCTATATCTTTTTATCACTTCATGCTAAGACCGTTCTAGCATGGAGTTCCCTGGCTCTCTGGCTGTGACTGCTGCAGCTGCTCTGGCTGCACTGGCTGCTCTAGCTGCACTGGCTGCTCTGGCTGCACTGGCTGCACTGGCTGCTCTAGCTGCTCTGGCTGCACTGGCTGCACTGGCTGCTCTAGCTGCACTGGCTGCTCTGGCTGCACTGGCTGCACTGGCTGCTCTAGCTGCACTGGCTGCACTGGCTGCACTGGCTGCACTGGCTGCTCTAGCTGCACTGGCTGCACTGGCTGCTCTAGCTGCACTGGCTGCACTGGCTGCTCTAGGCTGCACTGGCTGCACTGCTAGCTGCACTGGCTGCACTGGCTGCTCTGGCTGCACTGCTGCTGCTGCTGCACTGGCTGCACTGCTGCACTGCTGCTGCTGCTGCTGCTCTAGCTGCTCTAACTGCGACTGCTGCAGCTGGTCTGGCTGCGACTGCTCTAGCTGTTCTGGCTGCACTGGCTGCTTTGGCTGCTTTGGCTGCTTTGGCTGCTTAGGCTGCTTAGGCTGCTTAGGCTGCACTAGCTGCAGCTGCAGCGCCTTCTCTGGGTTGCAGATCAGGTCCAGCATTTCCAGGGTACATTCTATGTTGCAGCAGGCCTGTATTAGTTTCTCTCTGACTGCCCTCTCACTGATTGTCGGAGGTCCTGGAAAACAAAACATAAGGGAATAATAAACACATGATCTTCTGTAAAACCAGTATGGACAGCTAAGTCCATGACAAGTATATCATCATTAAAAAACAAACAAAAACATGTATGAATTTTCTTGAAACCATATGACAGGTCTCAGTGCAGTTTAACAGGACTAGTCAGGTCGGGTCAGGAGGTCAGGGCAGTTTGAGGTGAGGAAGACAAGTGTCTCTGCTCTGTGTCCTGCAGCATCACAGCAGTGTCCAGGAGGAACCAGGTCAACACAACATTTTAATCTGAATTGCAAAAACATAGGACACAATGTCCCATTTATTTATAATTTGGTCTGTTGGTTTTGATAATCCAATCAGAAACTGATTATCCAATCAGTGGGCAAAATGATTCACTATGATTGTCTTGTTTGGCCTTTCAGTTTCAATGCTGAAATTCATGATAAAATAAAGGATTAGAGTTATTTGATCTGTATGGACAGGAGACCGAATGTCAAAGACATTCAAAATGTTCAGAGAAGGTTCATTTTCCTTCAACACTACGTCTTGGAATTAGTTGATTTTACAAATTTTTTTATGACCAAGTCTAAAAAGTTTAAAAGTATTTTTTGTCCACTTAACTTTTATATTAGATGCTTTATTTGAAGTCGAGTTTTCCATTGACCTACTTGTGTGTTTACTGTAATATATCCCTCCAATGTCACAGTAAAACTGAATAGCGTCCACCAGTTCAGCCCCACACAAGGTCTGTGGTTCACCTCCAACCAGAACCAGTAGAGCCATCAAGAGGCAGGCACGCTGAAGCCATGATACTGCCATGGACGATCTCAACTCTAGTGCAATAAAAGAAAAACAAATAAGTAACAACAACATGATTGTACACAGATTATATGGACTGAAACCTCAGGCTAAACAAGGTTTAACTATAACAAACTGAGGTCCAAGACACATCAGAATCTTAAATGAATAATTACCAGCTTTACCAGTTCTCAGTGTTGAGAAGTTACTAAATAATCAAAATCAAAATTATGTATTCAGAACTTAAGTGTTTTCCTGTATTTCTATTTCAGAATATAGTTACTTTTTAAATATTAAAGTAATACATTGCTGTACTTTTTTGCAATTTAGGCTTCAAACTGCACAGTAAAAATGAAACGATAATAATAAGATACCATATTTTTCAGACTATAAGGCCCACGTAAAATCCTTCAATTTCCTCAAAAATCAACAGTGTGATTTGTAATCTTGTGCTCCTTATGTATTAATTCTGGTTGTGCTTACTGACCTCGAACCTATTTTATGTGGTACACGGCGCTCAAAAATCTGTCAGAATGTTTTTAGTACGACTTTGGTAAACTACGAAGCCACACCTGCTTGATGGATTAAAAAAAATGAATTAAATGATCCACCCACATTCATAATACACATTCACCAAGACGCCGAGGCAACGCTGGTGTTCTGTCAAAATGTGCTGCCCTGTCGAAATGAGCTACCCGCAGCCTAAATCAAATGTAACATCAACCAGTTCACATTATCTTGTCAAAATAAGATCCTTTACGTTTTTCGTTTTTCCATGTACAGTTGAATAGATCCAATAAAGCCTGACCTCCCCAGTTTTACAACATATTTCTTTGGATTAGAGACACGGGTTTGATGCTTTTTTGTACACGGTGATCACACTTTATACCTTAGTTATGTACAATTTCAACTCATTTATACGAACATGTGTAGGTAGTACATTTGGACAGTCGTATTCTGCTCCAGTAGGGTTCTGATTAAAGGGAGCATATATCGACAGGACAATTTAGCCATTGAATAATGCTCCTACTGTGGAATCACCATTATTCACTCATTTAGATGAATTTGGGTAGAGGAGCTCATTTCGACAGGCCTATATATTCTATCAAATAAGGCTCCTGCTCTAGAAGCAAAAGAAATGACTAGAACCACACTGAAATCTTTATATTAAATAAATATAGGCCATAGTGTGAATTTTCTATTATAATATAGTGATATATTATTTATACAGCATCTTTCCTAACAAAGTGACAATGTTTTCTACACATGGAAACAAAAAAATACAATGTAATGAACATGAGAACGATAAAATCAAATAATGAATCCAAACTATTCAATCATCTAATGTAAGTATTCTGCTGCAAATCTAACTCAACTGGTCCAAACATACAATAAAACCAATGCACTTTTAAAATGTGACTTGTTACTCCACTTCTGCCTCGGACACTCAAATCGATGGGTAGCACAAATCGACAGAACACCGGATGAGTAACGCCACTATCTGCCAATGGATCGTGGATGCCTGGGCTAAGGATCAGTCTCAAGTGTCGTTTGTTTGTTTCGCTTAATGCACCTTATAATCCGGTGCGCCTTATACAGTCGTCCATCACTATATCACGGTTCACTTATCACGGTCTCACTGTTTCACAAATTTTTTTGTGTGCAACTTTTTTTTACAATGTATGAACGCACATTGTGTTCCTCCCCCTGCGTCCTGATTGGCTAAGAGACTGCAGACCACTGTCGATCAATCTCCTCTGTGTCGTGTCTCCTGTACAGTACAGAATGTGTTCAGCTCACCAAATTTACATAAATGTTAGATCTGTATCAGTGTGATTCTGAAGTGCTGTATGTTTGCAAGTTTTTTCCCGACAAAACCCACAATGTCAACGAAATGTTCTGCACTGACAAAGGCTCCTGCGGTCAGACCCAAAAGACAGAGGAAGATGATAACCATTGCACAAAAAGTTGGACATCTGGACACGCTGAAGGAAGGTAGAAGTTACACGTGTAGCAGAGTCCTGCACCGGGTCAGGTACCCGTAAATAGTTGATGAAAACGGCGGGTTTTAAGGTTCGGGAATTTTACGGGCGAGTATGCGGGCGGGATTACACATGGGCGAGTCAGGACTAAACCAGAACTAAACCAGGTCTACACCAGAACTACACCAGAAGTAAACCAGGACTAATCTTGGACTTAAGAGAGAGAACACCGAAGCAGGGTGTCCGTAAAGCGCGATCGGGCGACGGCCGCGTTTACCTCCGTGAGGTGCTGACCTGAGCTGGTCCTTTCTCCTACTGTCACCTCTGAGGCGAGTGCGGTGCTGTACTGTGTAGTGCAGGACTCTGCGCTGTAGGGCTCAATTACAGAATAAATTAATCTTCAGTTTGTTACATAAAGAAGGAGGAAACTAACATAAGGATGACAGCAGCAATAAGTTTTAAGAAGGATGCAAAAATGGTTGTAACTGTCCTGTCTGAGAAAAGTGTATAAAGTGTGTGCTGAGGGGTTTTACAGCCTTAAAATAGATAATAATTGTAAAATATAAAGTTGACTATTTCGTGGATTTCGCCTATCGTGGGTTATTTTTAGAACATAACCCCGATAAACGAGGGACCACTGTAGTTCGAAAAATACGGTAATAAAAAAACACACCCCACCACAGATACGCAGACGAACGCAGCAAAGAATAAACCAGTTTTAATCCTATGTTGCTTTGTAGACTTAATATGAATTTGAATGTTACAAAATAAATATTATTGCAAATATTTCTGTAACTAATACATTTTGAAAGTATTTTTCCCATCATTGGCAGTTATTTGATTTTAAAGTTATATTAAAAGTCAAAATCAGGATAAAAATGTGCATCAACATACTGTATTAGACCGCGGCACATATAATAACAATAACAATAACACTAGTAGAGTTAAACTTGAGTCCTCACCTGTTATACAGCAGGAGCAGATCAGCAATAAGGATATGAAATGACTGAAGCCAGTGGATTTGTACTATGCTCTTTATAAAACTAAATATAGGCCAAGTAAACAGGATTCGTCTCTGTTGTGTAAGAATTTATCGAGCGCGTCTGCAAATATTACCATTGCTTTCTGCGATGTTTTGGAGACTTGATTTCCTGACCTAACTGGGTTTATTTGTAACATCTTGTCATCTTGTGGGCTCTTTCTTATTCTTATTCTCTGGTTCTGCCACTTAGGAGCTCCATTTGCATTGTCATTTATCTCAGCTTCAGTCAGTAGAAGGTTCCAATCTGACCTCACGCACTTGCATTCTTCCTCTTTTGTGGTTAACGCTCGTCTCCCTCGCTTCCAGGTAGTAGAAAAAAAACTAGTCTTGTCTGTGAGTTACACCTTTGTTGTGACACTGACTGGTATTTCCAATCATTGAGAGTGTTGTGGTGCTTCTATGGCCACGTGTATTGGAAGCTCTGGGATGTCTGTTGCAGTGATGGGTGGTGGTGGATGACAGTAGATGCTGGTGGATAGTGGTGGATGATGGTGGAAGGTGGTGGAAGGCAGTGGATGGTGATGGATGACAGTGGATTGCGGTGGACAACAGTGGATTGTGGTGGATGGCGGTGGAAGGTGGTGTATGACAGTGGATGGCGGTGGAAGGTGGTGTATGACAGTGCA